>NW_005187588.1:988921-999726 GCF_000239375.1 Pundamilia nyererei
ATCATAGTAAAGGAGGCTTAAAGTGAGAAGAGGTGCTAAAACTGCTTATTTCAGACAGTGGATGATCTATGGGTGTTCAATATTACAAAGGTAAAAAGAAAACTTTGACTTAAGCAAAGTTACTATATTTTTATTTTGACTCAAAACAGAGTCAAAATCGAAATATAGAATTTTTAATGGCCGTATCAAACCCCCTTCGATATATTACTGCTGCAGACAAACATTCAAATCATGTCACTGATATATGTATAGGACCATCCTTACTGATGTGCTCCAGACCGAGCCTGAACAAATCAAATATATTTAAGGGGTTCGAGCTGAATTTGGTTTTTCCACCTAATCACTCTGCCGTTCCGTAGGCCCTGTTCCTGAAATCAATGTGGAGACATAAGACGATCACAACAATCGAACAACATCTACAGGGTTCAGCATTTCAAGACCACCTTTGTCCAGCTTTACTCCTAGCAATGTTCAGTTAAGGTCAATATTTAATTTCTTTGCCAAAGCGGGCTTTTGCAAAAACACCTCCCGAGCTACCAAATAACCAAACCATCCCCCGTTGAAACTTTCATTTCTACAGCCACAGCAGCTGCAGCCTTTCAGGCCTGCTGGTACCGCGCTGTTGATTAAGGCCTGCGATGAGCCAACCTGGCTCTGGAGGCCTCATCCTGCAGCTCGACAGCCTCGCTGACTGCTGGGTTTCATCAGCAGGCTCTTGGGTTGTCACCATAGCGAGCACCGGCCACCTTCTGAGTCACTGCTCCTTCCATGACTCCAGTTTTACTACCCCGATGAGAGCATGACTTCACTTTGTTATTTTCAACCTGAATGATTATTGTACAAATTAAGGCTGCAGCAGAAGTTTCTTAAAAGTAATGGTCTATTTAATTTGCCTGTAATATCACTATCACAACATTACTTGCCCAAGCCCTCTCTGCAGTAGGCAATAGTCACTGCAGTTATGACACTAAAAACACATCATTATCTTTAAAAAACTAAATTTACATGACAATTATCTAATCTTTTAAGACTGTGATGACTTGCATAACTTGTATAATTGTTATATGAGATACGAGACACTAAAATATTTATTAATTTCCTGTATTGCATCATTTCACTCCTTACCATCTCCAAATAGCATCAGAATAGCCAGATCCACGGCCCGTTTCCACCCTGAGTCTTTCTGGATGGCGATGCCGTATCCGGTGGAGGCAAACACTTTGCCGCTCCCGATGGTGACCAGCTTACACCCCTCATCTCTGCCAGCCATGTAGTTTAGCACTGCAGCGTCATAGATGAAGGCATCCAATTTGCTGTGAAGGATGACAGAAGAAAAATGAGCTGGAAGTCAAAGCTGTGAAGCCACCTTCACCACAAATAGTGACAATGTTCAAATCACCGATTCATTATGTCAAATGGAGATTTTAAGACACTGAATCACAATCATCTGTGTCATTGAATGGTCTGAGAGGTTTCCTGTAAAGTACGGTGTGATTAGGCAGTAAAGAAAAAAGGCAGGTAAGTCATTTTTAATGATATGTTTGTCTCTGCACATTTTTGCATGTTGACCTGACCTGGTATCCACTGCACTGACTGCAAACTCCAAGCTATGCTTGTTTATGATTAATTGGTATTAATTCTCTTTTTTTCAGGTAACAGTTAATAAGAAATTGCAAAACACTGAGAAAATTTACAAGGAAATTGAGTTTCTCTCATATAAAGTGCTACAAGGCAAGACTGTGTGATCTTTTTAAGGCAGTAATAGCACAGAGGCAATTCAAGTAAAATACAAATAAAATATAAATTAGTACAGTAAACCAGGTAGGAGAAATTTAGGCCATTAACTCTTCTGTAATGAGGAAAGGAATCTATTTTAGGTTGTTCTCTTGTCATGGAAATTGTTTAGGTGTCATCATGTGATAGATAACACCTAAACACCGGTCATAGAGTTCAAATATAAACCTCGCTGTTTAAATGACCAATTCCATTCAGATGTGAAGAAGTAAAATATATCACTTTTGTTTCCAGTGTTGAGAACGAATCTTCAAGCTCAGTAACTAAACTGACCATGAGACCAAAGTGTTTCAGGGTCTGGGGTGGTGAACTGCCATGTTTCCTGTAAAACCTCTGCATTGTGTTCTATCCATATTAACCCTGGGTTAATGTTGGATAACACCTCCCACCCTCTCCATGACATGCTGGTCAGTCACAGGAGCACGTTCAGTGAGAGACTGAGATTATCGAAAAGCACCACTGAACGACACAGGAAATCTTTCCTGCCTGTGGCCATCTCCCTGTACAACGCATCCACTTAACACACTGGTTACTGCTACAACTACACATGTTTCTTTTCCAACTATTTATTTATGAGTGAAGTATGTATGTATATAAATGTATATATTGTACTATTCTTAGTTAGTGTATTGTCTGTCTTGTCTTAATGTTGGTTTAAAATGGAGCACTGTAACAAAAATAATTTCCCCCAGGGATCAATAAAGTATTCTGATTCTGATTCTGATTAACAGATACAATGACATGACGGTCTTCAGATTGGTGACAAATCTCCACCAAGGGCCCCTCAGGGCTCCAGGACCTCTGTGCCCTTCATCACAGGTTCGTCCCTGTTCTGTTTTCTTCAGCCGTGGTGGGTGAAAGCGTTTGAAGACAGGGAGAGAGAAAGAGTGAAGAGGAAGTAAAGATGTTACCTAGCTTTCAGAGCAAACGCATGCTACGCTGCTATTCTGGGTGCCAGTGGCAGGCAGATACGCTGCCCACCCACATTACCCAGAATGCTCTCTTTTCCTCTGTCTCCCTCTCCTTTTTCCTTCATCATCTTTTCTGTATATTGCATCAGTACAGGACCTTACGGCTCCATAACACAGTCTCTCTTCTCCCTCCTGAAATCTTTTCAACTCCCTCCTAGCGTCCCACATCAGGCCCGCTATCTCTCTGCTCCTCACCCAGTCTTCAGACTGTACAGGGCTTCGTCTACATTCTTCTGGTGGAAGCTCGTCATGTAGGCATGCATGTCCCGGTAGTTGTTGCGGATGTTGCGTTCTGTGCTCCCATTGGGCACCGTGCCGAACCGGAACGGCGGCGAGAATTCGTTAGGCTTCTGGAACTGCGGTGGGGGGTTTCGGGAAAAGAAAACACACAGAGAAAAGAGCAGTGAGCTGCATCAAATAGCCTTTTAATGCACTGTTAAGCAGGACTTTAGCAAGCTTAAAATCAACTAACTGTTTAGAGATGTGAAGAATCCTTGGACATGTTTAGACAAATATGTATGACTCATCAGATCAAGTTCAGAATAAAGATCTGCAATGTATGTTAGAAGCATAAAAATGCTGAAAAGATCAAAGCAGCAGTTTTAGTTTCTTAGTTTTATTTCTTATTTAATTACTTGATGCAATCGTTAATTTTTTAATTTTTCTAGATTAAATGACAAATTCAAAATGCACATCAGTCTCATCCATCCATCCATACAGGGTTGTGTCCCCTTATGAGAAGCAATCTGTGCAATCGTTTTGCAATCAAGTGTGGAAAGATGTTGAGAGTGTAACACCCTCGACCTCTGGACAGAGGAAAAATAAAAATTTAAATGCAACCGCCAGGCAAGCATTTTTTTTATTTGTTGTAAGGAGGTTCTATCTATTTTTACTCTGTGACTGAGCTATTACATTAAACTACCAGTTACAATAAGCTAACGGCCCCATTCTGAAAAACCACATGTTGCACCTGCATCAAAACTAGCTACAGTAGCAAGTTAGCAGAGAGATCAAATAAGTTCAAAGCACTGAATCGAAACACTCATCCATAATATTTTGGGGGTTTTTGGTCTCATCTTCCCCCCCTCACCCCCCACCGGTCACAGCAGATGGCTGTTCCTCCCTGAGCCTGGTTTTGTCGAAGGTTTCTTGCAGTTAAAAGTGAGTTTTTCCTTCCCACTGTGTGCTTGCTCAAAGCAGGCTGCTGTCTGCAGTAATACAGGCTCCTTAACTTACAAAATAAAGCACCTTTAGGTGGCTGTTGTTGTGATTTGCTGCTATATAAATAAAACTGAATTGAATATTCATTCTAAATAGAAAAAGTAAATTAATAAAAAAAATAATAAAACAGACACTAGTTTCACTCCAAATTAAGTAGCCCACTCTCACATGTGTTCACACCCATGTGCTCCTTCACCCCACAAACGATCACATTGCCTTAAATTCACACCTTTTTGTCTGACAGGCCTGACACCTGGTCAACGTACTCCTCCTGGATCATGAAGGCAGCCAGGTTGGCAGTGTAGGATGCCAGGAAGATGACAGCAAAGAAGGCCCACACTGACACCATAATCTTACTGGTGGTGCCTTTGGGATTCTGCACAGGGACAGAGTTGTTGAAAACCAGACCCCAAAGCAGCCAGATGGCCTTACCGATGGTGAAGGAGGGGCCGCCGGGCTCTGGGAGACAGAATGACAGGAGAGGAGGGGGAGGAGGAGGAGGATGCAAAGCAAAAGGGGAGAAGAAAAAGGGATCAGTTTCACAGATCATAGGTATTACCTTGCTTTATCTGCATTTACTCATTGAAGGACTCATTTGATGGATAGGAGAAACACGGCATAGATTTAGCCCAATCCTTTAGTTTGTCAGTGATCGCAGGATGTGCTCTACAGTCAACATCTGTTCTTCCAGACATGGCAATGACAACCCACTGTTACACACCACTAACTCTGCTCCACCTACCTCTACGGGAGTATGACAAGGTGGCAGGAAGGATACACTACCTACCACAGAAATGAGGAGAGGGACGAAGGGAGGTGGGGGGGAGATGGGCGCACAGCAGGCTGCAATTACATATGCTACAGCTGCAGCAGCAGTACAGGACAACAGCCTTACACAACCCAGCGATTAAGTGACACAACCCATAAGACATTCAGAAAACAGCACTGTAGGAAACATTACTCCAAACTATTTTATTCCCTTCGGTCCTTGAAAGAAAAAAAAGGCTGTAAGCAGCAATATAACACTTCTCTGATTTTATCTTGAGAGGTTGCTATTGTGGCAACCTAATACAATCCTCAGAGTCAAACAGAGCGAGCATATAAAAGCTAGAGGGAAAAAAAGGAAACCCAGAATGAATCTGAGCCATTGATTTTGATAGGCAAGTTGATATGAATGGAGTGCTGAGACTGCATTTGATTCAACAGGGTAGTGTTGTTTGATACTGTCAGACATCATTAGACCTGACATACATTTTCAGTGTAAGGTACCAGATCTTGTTAACTGTATTCAGCAGTTTTACAACCGTAGATGTGGCGGTGTAATGCCGCTGTAATATTTGAGAACAGAAACTATTTTGTAATGCAGGAACAGAGGAGTCTTTGTTTTTGCGCAGCGATGCTAAGAATACTTAAGATCAGCTATCTGGTTCTTGCCAATGATCCTTTTCATTAGTGAAAGAGCTTAAGTGACTATAGATGCAGATAAGCACTCAAGACATCAAGTAGGAAGTCCCAGAGCTCCAGTTGAACTCATTCAGACGGGATTGTCAAAGTAATTTAGCACCTGGAGGGCTCAGTTTGAATGCTGCATTCAAGTTAACAAAGCCTGCTGGCTAAGACTGCATTAGAGCACATCAGATTGCCTAAAAATGTACCTCATTGTTACCTTTTAGCAGCAGGAATCGAGTGGGTCTGGGTTTGTGTGTTAATGGACGTGTGTGTCCTCTCACCTCGTCCGTCTGCCAGACAGCGATTGTAACCCACCGGGCTAAAGTACTCAAACACAAACACAGCCACTGCCGACACGATCAGCAGCATCACAAACATCATCACCCAGACGTCGGCACTGAAGGGCTCTGAAAGAGAGAGGGAAACAGGGAGGGAGGTTGTGAGAAGACAGAGAAAGGAAGTTCATTAAAGCAAATGAAAGTAAATTATAATATAACCCCCCACCCCCTCCTCCCCACCACCACCCCTCGGGTATCAACATGCCTATTTGTATTCAGACGCTATGTGCTTTGTGCTTGTCACATTTATGGATTTTGTCTGAGTTTCTGTGAACACTAACAAGCACCTCTGAAGAGAAACACTGAGAAGGAGGCACGTTTTCCAATTGCTTTGTAGTTTGTATCGTATATTATGGTCTGTGACAAACACCATAGTGTTGTAGCTGACAAAACAATCCCCACCAAAGGTTCACCAGACAGCTCTTCCTGAGCAGTTCACAGTCAGTTAAATTTGTCCAATTTTCAGCTCTATAGTATTTTGCAGTTTCATTTTTCTAAGCACTTTCATGAGGTCCAACTCTTTTCCTTTCATTCTTTACATTACATCACGTTTTAAACAATAACAAATCAGCATATTTATAGTACTGTTTAAAGTCTTAACAACCCTTCATTTCATTATGTTTTGCTTAAAAAATGGGACATTTTCTTTATTGAAATGTGTGTAAACATATATGGAAATACAACATGTAAGTATATAAGAAAAAATTATTACTTAATTAATTTGCCCATCAGACACTTACCAGATGGTGTTACACGGTGGATCAAACTTTGATGGATGTTTATAATTCTAATGAATTTTGACAAGATCCCCAACAACACTTTGCCGAAACGCATCCCCAAACCATGACAGGGCCACTCCATCAGACCTATTGTCACTGATTTTCAGTGCAGTTCTTGTGTGTCCTTTGCTTAATAATGGATTTTGTCCTCCACTTGTGCAGTTTCCTCAAATATTTTTTGAAGTTTTTAAGTAATAGCTCTTTGGGAATCACCTTGTTGGTGCAAAAATATTTAATACCCGTTTTTTTGTAGATTCAACTTAAGAAATGAAAGGAGAAAGAAACGTGTTTTTGTAACAGGCTTATTATATTTTTACTGCCAGCGCTTTAAATATTATAAATAGCTAAACTAATAAAGGACAGAGGACCTTTTACTTTGACGGAAACATGCACTGGAAACACACTGCATTTGTCAAATCATGAAAAATTAGCTGACAAAACAAGACGATTGTAGTTTCTGCCTACTCCTTTTTCACTTTAAAACATCCCAATGAGCTTTAGAACAACAGAAAGAGTGTCCTGATAAATGTGTGAAAAACGCCTGCCCCCGTGTGCAACATGAAATGAGATTCTCTGGCACAAAAGAAAAAGGACAGAACTTTAAGCTCCTTCTTCAATTATTAAGAAAGAAAATTCCTAAAAATGTTGAACATCTGCTATTCCATTAAACTTTCAGAATAACCTCTCCGTGGACCTTGTAGTGAGATTTTTTTGTCAGCTGCTGTTTTCAAGGCCATAAATTTATCATTTCTCTGTAAACCTGCATTGAATGCCAACAATAAAAATGATTCTTGAAACTTTTTTCAATACTCATCACTGCAGCCATACCTTTTTCAAGTGATTTTGACTGATATCTTGCTCCCTGTTGCTTTTTATGTCTCTGTGTTCTTAAAGTTGTTAGTTTTATTGCTGCCAGAACAGGTTGTTCACCACAAACAAGCAATGTACTCATTTTGTTGAAAACCTAGTGTCGTCTCTGTCTGTGATTCTGCATTTATTATGTGATACGAGTGTGTGTGCGCATCTGATTGTTCTTGATTGTGCTGTACATCTGCCAGGACCATCAGGTGTCTTTTTACTTACCTAGAAAGGCCGACGGGGAGACGGTCCCATTGCTACGGGAGACCATGACACTGATGCCCGTCTCAATGAACGGCACAGAGAAGTCGATGACCTCTGACCTCTCCTCGTTGATGGTGAGCGAACCCACCGCCATGTGGGCGTTCTTATCCACTACCTGAGGAACAAACAGGCAGACACGGACAGGAGGGGAACATAGAAGCTCAGTGCTGAATATTCCCAGGTCTTTAAGGGGGATGGTAAATCAGTGCTATCATTTTTAAACTATCCACCATGTTTGCTAAGAGACCAACAGGCTTTTCCCAAAGATTGAAATCAGGAGGAAAAGGAGATCATTTCCACACTGGGTCAGAGCTGAACTCCCCACCAGCCCAGCCTCCCTCTAAGTGTGTACAGGTATATTTAGTCCAAAGTTTCTGGAGCCTCAGGCCATGAATAAAAAAGGAGCACAAAAGACTGTTAAAAAGGGATGTATGTACGCCAGAGTGAACAGGAATCCTGCATGCTGCTTGTTCCCTCTGTTTGTCACACTTCTTCATAGTGGCCCGCTCTCTTCTTGCTCTCTCGTTCTGTTCTGTTTTCTGCATCTGTTGTCCTATTTCCCCCATTCAAATTAAATCATTAGCTGCTTGCTTAAGCATTTAAGGATGTGTACTAATGAATTTGTGCATGGGTGCATTGCACATTTGAATAGCACTGCCTTTATGCCAACGTATAACAGCAGCAAATATACACCACAATCTATGGTAACTGGTCTGGAGATTTACTTAGTTTACACTACACTGCACATCTTCACTAATCAATGTTCCCATCGTAATAATGAAATAATTCGCTCGATGTCATGATAAGTTAGGTCTGACATCGCGTTCATTTGTGAAGGCTGCATTGTGGTGGATGTGCAATGTGCAGGAGAGAAATGGGTCTTTCCTTGAGGCTGCTTTCTCCCTCTCTGCCTCTCTTGCCCAATCACTCCGCCTTTCTCTACATGCATTTTTCTTTCCCCATCTCTGATTAGGACCATCATAGCGTCCTCTTGAGTTTTTGTGGAGTTGATCACAGCCTCCCCCACCCCTCTCCCCACCCAAGGCCAAGCTATAGGGAACAAGTGCTGAAGCAGTGAGAAACCACAGAGAGATGACGCAGTGTACGAAAACCAAGCTGAAAGGGTTTGTTTTGTTTTTTTCCTCTTTTTAACGTCAAAAATTCCAAAACTTCTAAATTAACATGGAAAAAGTTTATTATCTATGATTAACTCGAAGATGTCAAACTGTTGCAGTTCTTTGCGTACTGTGTTTTAGTAACATTACAAATAGGCGATGATCAAACTTCTGGTTTATAAGAAATCACTGATCACAATCCAAACAGAGTTAGCACCATATGCTAACACTGTTCAAAAATCACCAGCACTTGCTGGACCAGGATTTCGGGCAAAGTAATGTCTCTCTTATTTATAGGTTATACATCAAAGGCCGTTCAAAGAACTACATTTTTGACATGGCCTCGATACTTGCAGACAGTTAAAACAATAAAACTGGAAATTTTGGAAAGTCTGGTCATTGTTCACTGAATCATTGCTTGTTTTTTTGTGTGTGCAGACAGGAATTTCTGTCTGCGTCATATACAGTTAGAGCGAAATAAAACTCACTATAAAAATAACCAATAATTAAACTAAAGCATAACACTTACTGACTGTAGCAGTATCTGTATTTGATTTCATACTTTAGGCACTTGATTGCTTAATTGATTTTAAAATGCTTAAAATCTGAAAGTCTGTGTACTCTAATGATATTTTCAAACAAATCATTAAAAATCTGGGGAGAATTGGAAAATAATGAAAATATGTTGAATAAATAAACATAAAGCATACTAAATATATTCAAATTGGGTCCACAGTCCCAAAGGCAGACTCCCAGACCAAAGACAGCCTGGGAGAAAACTTTGAAATTAACACGCTGCTATACATAACATACATAAATCTGTGACCCAACCACAAAAAGAGCAATAAACAATATAGATAACATCACGATAATGGCAGCATTATGAAACCGATGGAGGTAAAATGTTCAGAGCAGGTTTTCTGTAGCCGAGCTCTGGCAGTTATTTCCTGATGTGTCCTCCAGCTGTTATCACGACCACACCAGGAATGACACAGTGTGGAAAGAAATAGCAGAGAAATTGCAGCAGTTTTATCATGATGCAGTCTAAATGCATTAAATTTGATGTCTCACTCAACGGTAAGGTTCAATCCATGTCACACAGCTTAGCTTTCATTAAACCTATCACATAATTGCTATAATCTCATACCCTGTACGTGTAATGTGCCAGTGTAATGCAGCCATCATTAATACACCTGTCGTTTTCCTACTGTGACAAGTCAAACATCTGTCAAGAAAAATGTCTGTTAATTAACAGATGTTAAGTGCTCGCCTTCCACTTAATTCTGTTACTCTTTTTGGATATCAGCTCTCACCAAATGTTACAACACTGGCTAATAAGTGACTAATAAATATTTATAAAATGAAAAGAATTACGGTCACCTGGCTGCCTTTTTAGGGCCTTCTAGCAAAGAGATGTTTCTGTAGAAGAGCTGTTTCAAAAATTATTTCACTATCTACAACAAAATGAACTGAACAAAACACTCACATATAAAATGTGCTGGTCTTACTGTTTCTTAGCGATCTTTGGGTTTCTGCTTTAGTGACACTGTACAGGTGTGAGTCATAGTTCATGTGATTTTGAGTCCTTATTCTACCTTTATGTTTAGTCTAGTGATGAGTTTCAGGTTTGCAATCCAATGTTTTGGTTTAGATTTGTGATTTTTATAAGTTGTAGCTCCTTCACTGTTTTCTGTGCCTGTTCCATGCTTACTTATGCTTGTGTGTTTCTTTTATTTCCTGTTTTGCCTTTAAGGTCAGTTTTCCTTCATATATATATATTACTTTTGTTATCTGATGATCCTGATTGCTCACACCTGTCTCTCATTCTTCTTTTGTTTCTTGTTCCCAATCAGCTCAGGGTGTATAACTAGTCTTGACTTTTTGTTTGAGTGTATAACTACTCCTGTCTGCTTCTTTCGTCTCGTGATATTTTTCGTCTTTGTTCTTTTTCTGATTGCTGTGTGTTTCTGTGATCTCAATACTCTTTTAGATTCCTGTTATGTTGACTTTTATGGG
>NW_005187588.1:999746-1002946 GCF_000239375.1 Pundamilia nyererei
GTTATAAGCAGTCAATGAATGGCTTGGATGTTGTTCTTGAAGCATCCACTTCAAGTCCTTTTTTATACACTCCACCCATGAAAGGAAAAAGTAATAGACTCATGAAAAGCAATGCAACCTCAGCTTATGATGTCTTGCTCTAGTTGCAATAACGTATCTCAGTGAGCTAACTAAGGATCCAGTAACACAGGCCGAGATACCAGTCAGTGACTCTGGCAATCACAGGTTGTAAAGAAAAATGTTTATTTCCTGATCATTTGTCAAATTGTCGTTCCAGCCCTGTATTCCAGCCCTAAACCTAACCTTCTCCCTAGCCCTAACCATAACCTTATTCCTAACATTAACCACCACTTTGATGACGTTAAATAGTGTGTCCGCAAGCGATTTTAAGGAGAAGAGCAAACATGTGTAGATTGAGTCCAAACGGTTCTCACAGGTCCTCAGTTTTCCGATGTCGTCATGTAGGAAGGTGTTGGGTGCCTGAAAACGTAATATGTTGACGATTTGTCACCTAGCGTAAAATGTTACGCTTTGGGATGAGAACGTGTTGTTCCAGAAAACCCAGCATCTTCTTTGTAAACTAGAAGATGAAGCAATTTTCTAGCGACCGCAGGAGGTTTTGGTGCAGCACACCTCTTCACCTGGTCTTAGTTAGCAACTTCCACTTTTTGCCCTAGCGACCTGAGGTTTCCAGGGAGTTGTTAGCCTGTGCGACTGAGGACTGACAGACAACAACCGGCATGCAAGTTTGCCATGAAATAACACAAACTTACACAGAGATATACATTGAAAAAAATCATCAAGTATTAAGAGTCTGTGCACGTGGAATGGACATCACGTGGCTCTCAGATCACAACCATTTCATAATCAAAATAGTTGTCAATCAAATCTCTTACTAAGATGAAGAAAGATGTGCATTTGCTTTCTTAATCGCAATAACACAATCAAACAATCGGCCGCTATTGTGCAAGGAAGCAATGTCTGCATCAGAATCTGTCTATTTATGGTGCTCCTTTTTCTGTCATACCTCATTCATGTTGACTAAATGAATGAATGAATGAATGCAAATAATACAATAGATGGTAGGCACCACCATCAGCAACACACTGCTACCAATGATGAGCTATACAAATATAAAGCACTGCAGTTATACTGTAAGTCCAGTCCAATCGTTATGATGGAAATCAGAGAAAGAAATTAAAAATACTTAGATTTTGAGTATAAACTATAATTGTGTCTCTCTAATGGTTCAATAATGGTTGTATGGCGACGTCTCCAGTGCTTTTCTCCAGCATTCGGCCAGCTATGAAATCCACAGTGAGCTGATTTGCCAGCAGATCTGAATGAAATTGACCAAACTGTCCCGGAGGGTATTTTCAAGCTGATGCTTTCTTTTTTTCCCAGTGTTGGGATGAACTTAGAACACCATTGATCAGTTTTCTGAACAACAATACACTGCATTTATATCTACATCTGCCTACTGCAGTGCAACAGTATCTAAGGCAGTAATTTATTTTAAAAAGATAAAAAAAAACTAACATGGAATCTGGAAGAGTAAAAGAAAATATTCTCACCTCTCCAACCATGCCGTTCCAAGTCCCATTAACCTTTTTGCCGTGTTTGCCGTTGGTGACCAGGTAGAGGTCATAAGTAAACTTGACCGTCTTGGCGATTTTCTTCAGGATGTCGATACAGAAACCTTTGCAGCAGCGCTTGATGTAAATCCCTGAATCACCTGTTTGATTGCTGGACAAAGAGGAATAAATGCAAATCAGAGAGCAGGATAAAAGGTTTCACGAACTCGAGATCAAAGTTTTGTTTGGTCTGAGTACATAAAACCAGCAAATGCAAAAGAAAGAAGACATCACCAAGGTTTGGCACTGATTACCACACCTGGAAATACTAGGTTCAGATATAAACACTTTTAATGTGGATCTTTTTTTTTACTTACATACTTTTTAAGTTTGCTTTTACAATGCAAATTGGTGTTTGTTAGCTTTTTTTTAGCAGACTTTTTCTGATTTTGCACTGTTGGATGGACAATAATTTCCTCAGTAATTAATAAAGTATTCTGGCTGTGATTCGAAACAAGGATTTGATTTAACTCTGGGAAATTAAAATTTTTACCATATTTTATGACCTTTTTTAGATCAAACAATTAATGAAAGAATCAGAAGCAGTTGTAACAACAGTAAAAATCCTTCCTGGACGCAACCAAAAGATGGTGCCCATACACATGCTCATTCAGGAGGGCTGACTTGAGAAGACTTTTTACAGAGAGAGCTTCCTGATTATCCTGATTGCTTTCACCTGTGTCTCATTCCTCTTTTGTTTGTTGGTCCCAATCAGTACAGGATGCATGAATAGTCTTTTTTTTCTTTGGTCTCATCAGATTGTTTGTCTTCTTTGTCCGTAGTGCAGCCTGTACTTTATCATGCTCTTTGGTAGTCGTGTTATGTAGACCTTGTTTAGTCTTTTGGATTTTGTATACAGTCAATAAATTTGTCTTCCTTTATACACTCCACCCCGATATGAAAGGAGTAAGAAACTCGTGAAAAGCTAGTCCACCATGAGGGAGACGGCAGCTGATGACCTCTTGCTTGAAATTGTAACTCACCCTAGTGAACTAAGGCCCCAGTCACATAGGCCTAGAGACCAGCCAGAGAGCCTCTGGCAATCGCAGGATGTAGGAAAAATGTATATTTTCCGGCCGGAAAATATTGGCTGGCACTCAGTAGGTGAAATTAGTACCAAAGGGGCTTTTTGAGGATTGACTGCGGCTTAGATTCAACTACAAGAAATTAAAATTTTACTGTTTAGATCAAATGATTCCTGAAGAACCTCAGAAGCAGAAGCAACAGTAAAAATCCTTACTGGATGCAACCTTATGACCGTTCACATGCTCATCAAGGGGGGCGTGCTACTCTCATTTAACACCTTTTTTATTCTGGGATTTTATTCTCGAGATCTATGTTAAATTTTTCTGCTGTTACAAAGACAGATAAATAAAATCTTTCATACCTCTTGCAATAACTCTGAACAGTGCAACTTTATGTTACGTTACCATATGTTATGTCCATATATGTTTTTATATCCTGCTACTTCTGAGCACATAACAGAAGGTTTTCTTTAATTCTAACACTGGGTACCGGACTGACTAAGCCTAACAATGTAGATTCAGTAGTTGTTGTTTTTTTTTT
>NW_005187588.1:1005199-1067949 GCF_000239375.1 Pundamilia nyererei
TATATATATATATATTTAGTATATATTGATACAATATATATAAATATGTGATATACATATGCCCTATTAATAACTAATTTACTAAAAGGATCACAGTTTGACTTTGCGGTCACGCTGTTAAGATGAACATATGAAGACAACTTGATGATGAGCTGACTTTACTTCAGCACAAAGTAGAAAAAAACATTGACTAGTCTGAAGCCTAAGCTGTTAGTGCATGTTAGTTTAGTGCATTTCTTTTATATTCTTTTACACTTGAATTCGAAGCCTGTGCTATGTTTAATACATCCATCTAACACTGCAAATCACAAGGAAAAGTTTAATATGTCACGACTAATACTCACTTTTCTCAGAGCAAGAGCAGAGAGCACGTAAACACATTTAGAGGCTGTCATCCAAATTACACAGTCATGAGGGACTAAGAATAACGCACTTTGGGGCAAACATTTAACCAACCTGTGCGTCATCAGTCAATGGGTTGTTTTGGCTTACAGCAGATACAGGTGCACAACAGCTGTGAATGGAAGCTCTGGCACTGTTTGCTGGATATTTCCAGTGCCAGACTAAGGACAAATGTATTTGTTTGAGTGTTTTGTATTCACACAAGGGTGTGTCAACTTCTATTTATCGAAATTGTGGTTTTATGAATTCAGCTACATCAAATGAACAACCTTCATGATTGCGCATGGACTAAAGTGGTTATTAATGTTTATTTCGGTTTTGGCAACAATACTGCGCCCGTTTATTTATGCTTTTGTGCATACAAAGGTGACTCTGCAGCGCTCTGTGAATCTGGCTCTTGCAGTATTTTTTGGGTAGAAATAACTCCTGCATATTGCCTTCGAAGTATTGATGGCTGCTCCTGAAATGCTATATGTGTTGCTGAGAGAGAAATCTTGAGAAAAGAGGAACGGGAGAAAGAACACGGTGAAAGATCTGTCAATAAAAACAATGAGCTCCAAGATGTAGCACACCCTGAGGAGATTTCAGGTACGCCATTGATAGAAAAGGAGGCCAATGAAGAACAATTAATTATCACACTCTACGGACAACCGGATGGCAAGAGGGTCATGGTGAAGAGGAGGGGGGAGGCAGAAAAACAGGAACAGAAAGCTAGTCAGTAATCTGGTTAGCAGAAGTAAAACAAGTGGCACATTTAGTAAAGACAAAAACAGGAGAACCATTACAGCATGCTGCAGGGGCGGCGCGCTGTAATAAGAAAGCCAAAGATACACAAAAAAGAGAAAATGCAAGCAAAACAGAATTATTCAAGGCTGTAAGGAGTGTGTTTGATTGTAGCACTTCTTCTTTTTAAAAAGAAAACTAGCACAGACTTCAAAATATTCTATTAAACTACAGACACAGCTGGTCCAAGGTTGATGTTATTATTAAAAAATAGCAGTGCCACAAATCTGAAGGTTTAACAGAGGAAAACTTTAAATTCTTACACTCCAACTTAATTTCTCACCTTAGTTTGAGCTGTTTGCGGCATGGCACCGTGTTCCTCATGCAGGTCCCGCTGAGCGGGTCCACATCCTCCACAATTACAAACGGCGCCTCCTCCAGAGTCACGATGGACAGGTGGTCCTTACGCTCCTCCGCTCCTGAGTACAGCTCAAAGCGAGGCCAAACGTGGTACCTCATCGTCAAGGAGCCTCTCTCCCATTTGCCAACCTGTATGAGTGAGTGGGAGGACAGCTGTGTGTAATGTGCACGCCACTGTAACGAGTACTTCAAGTGGCAGAAAAGTGACAGACACATCGCAGAAGCATCAGAGGAGGAAAAGGGCAGAGAGAAGAGAAGAGAAGAGAAGAGAAGAGAAGAGAAGAGAAGAGAAGAGAAGAGAAGAAGGTTTACCCTGTCCCACTGTCTGTCCTTGTCTAGAAGAATGATGACCAGCTTGGGAAACATCTGGTGGCCTTCTTCGCTAAATGACAGGTTTCGACCTTCAAATGTCACATTCATAAGGTACCTGAAAATGGAAAAATCCAATATCAACACACGTCTGTTGACCACAAAGCAAAATGTGGAGCATTTAAACTTCATTCTGGATATCCTTAAAACATGTTTAATGAATATTTAAATGCTGCTTTGCCATCTTTAACGCTGATCTAAAACAGAATTACTAACAGCAAGACGAACCAAACACGCTGTGGATGTAAAAGATTATCAGGAATTCATCTGAAACCTGAACTGACATATTATAACACAAGCTGTGGAGGCTATATGTGTACAAATACCAAACATTTTTCTTTTTCAAGTCTTTTTTCATTATTATTTGGCGTTGAGCTGCTAAAATTCTCCACATTGTTCAGAATCTAGTTACAAACTTTGCTGCATGGTGTGAGCAGCTACAGCACTAAACAGTGGGCGACATTTCTCTGTGAGGTCATCGCAGTAACACCTTTACATAGAGGCAAAGTCATCTTTAAAAAAGAGCATTGATCGGTGCAGCTTTAAGGGCTACGAGGCAACATGCAAGCAGCATCAGTACAGCGCACGGGATGCTGCTGTACCCTTATTCCAAAACCGGTGTGAGGGTGCACTCAAATCAAGGGCCACTTCTTATCAAATATTTTTTAAATGTTGAAATATTGCAACCAAAACATTTCAGCCACATAGATGGCTCATATTGGCAGTGAGTCAGTGCTGTCAAATATTCAGTCCAATTACTTGGCAACGTTGTATTTGTCATTTTTTAAATCTGTTGGGATGTTGTTCAGAAACATAAAAGATTGAAGGAGGCTGAATATCTGACACCCACTGGTTTCCTATTATACTTTTGAACACAGCTGCCCTTCTTCTTTATTAAATTCTTTATGTTTTATTTATTTTAATGTCTATGTCATATGTTTAAAATAAGATTTTACTTTCTTAGGTCTGAGGGTGAGATGTGGCATTTTGTTATTTCTGTATATAAATAAATCTGGAATTGAATTTAAAATCTTTCTCACATACAAGATCTTGAATAATCAGGCCCTGTCTTATCTGAAAGACCTCATAGTACTGTATCATTCAAACAAAGCACTTCACTCTCACGCTGCGGCCTTATGTGTGGTTCATATGATATATAAAAGAAGAACTTGTGCTTTCCGGGCCTTTTTCTGTGGAACCAGCTCCCTGTTTGGATTCAGGAGATAGAAACCCTCTCTACTTTTACGATTAGCCTCAGCCTTTCTTTAATTTGCCTTTTTATAAAGCAAATTGTTAGGCCTGCATCAGGTGTTCTTGAATCCTCCCTTAGTTATGCTGTAATTGGCCTGGGCTACTGAGTGTTTTTCTTCTTCACTCACTTATTTTCACTCTCTTTGTGTTTAGACATCTCATTGCATTTATTCATGAGTTATTATTCATCTCTGGCTCTCTTCCCCAGCGTGTCTTTTGTCTTGTTTTCCTCCCCTCACCCCCACAAGCCTGGTTATGCCAGAGGTTTCTTCCTGCTAAAAGGGAGTTTTTCCTTCCCACCATCGCCAAGAGCATGCTCAAAGTGGGTCGTCTGATTGTTGGGGGTTTCTCACACTATTCTAGGGTTTTTACCTTCCAATATAAAGAGTCTTGAGGCAATTATTGTTGTGATCTGGTGCTACATAAAAAATGTCCATAATAATTGTATTATTATTAATATTCTTTTCATTGTTATTGTAATTATTATTTGTGGCAGCAATAGCAATCTTGATATTTTATGCAGTCTCTTAACTCGACCACGACCACAACGAAGGTGACCCAGTTTGAAGCATAGTTATAGTGTTAAGAAGAACAGAGCAGGAGCAGGTAAAGCGAGAGTGAAAGGTGGAGGAGTGGGTAAAGGAGGAGAGAGTGCGTTAAGTGCTGTGTGGATAATAATCAGCATATACAGTATGTGTTTCAACAAGTGCACAGCAGTGGCAGATAAGGTGGAATCATCTCTCTCTCTCTTTCTCTCTGCCGCCTCCTTCCCGCACTCTTCCTCATCCTGATCTGTGGGCTGCCATCACCATGGAGACGCTCTGCCTCTGAAACAATCCACCGGAGAAATAAATATCTTGTCTGAATGCAAGGAGTAAGGAGCTCAGTGTGTGTGAGCGTGTGTGTGTGCTTAAAAGGATGTATGAAACACATTTTACCCACCATTATCTCCAAGCAAGTCAACAGTGTGAAAAGAAGGACAATACATCTTTTCACAAGTGAGTAGAAAATAAATAAATAAATTGCAGACAACAGATGAGCAATGGGCCTGAAACTTGCCCAAGATTTTATCGCAAGTACCTCCCACTAGAACATTCGGTACTTCTATCTGTGATCTCTTCAACTATATTTATATCCGACCTCACACACACACACACACACACACACACACACACACACACACACACACACACACACACACGCAGAGTTCTAAGTAGGCTACATGCTTGGAGCAAGTCAATAATATGACTCAAGCCTCCATGAATTGCCTATTTGCTGCGTTCTGGCTGGCTTGCGCACTACAAGTGCTGTAATGCACGTGTAACATGGGATTAGCCTCCTAATACAGTTTGACTAAAACAATGAATCCTGTTCAGCGTCCTCCACCAACTCACAAATCCGACATTTTCCTGGAAAAGCCTTCAAAAATTTTACACCTGGTTAGACACTGCTTGTAAATATCCTTCACCATTTTTGCAAAAAAACCATTCTCGATCACTTAAGCACATTTCACTCGGTGCACGGCGCACTTGTGAAGCACAATGTTAACCAAACAACTACAGCGCCGGTATCATCGCTTATTGGTAATGATATGATGCGTATAAGCCTGTAGGAGTGCACAGGCGGCACAGGCGAGTTAAAGGTTCATACCAATAATGGATGGTTGTAATCTGAGAAGTAGAGAAGGAAGACTGTGTAAGAGCTCTGAGGGGGGGTAAGGAGGAGGAGGAGAGGATGTGGATGGTTTGTGGAACCACAACCAACAGAAAAACCTCCATGAATACATGTTTCCCAGCATAAGCAATTGCTAAAGAGACAGCATAATGTTTATTTGATTGATATTTACAACTGTTTTTTTTTCTTTTGCATTAGTAGTCAACAGTGAACCTTTGATAACTATAAATATTTGATAACTAAAGGCATCTGCACTCGAGTGCGGACCAAAACAACCGCACCCAGAAGGTTTGGTGTGAATTATCAGGCGTCTGAGCTAAATGCGTTCTCATAGCTAAGCATGCTTTGCATTCTGAGCAGACATGTGGTAGAGTACCACTGATGTGCATTCACTGTTCCTGCCCCAGACACATCTGTGTACCACTACAAGCTGTTCTCACATGGTTTCTAGTGAGGCATTATGGTTCATGTGAATTTTTTTCTGTGTTTTCTCCCCAAAACACTGAAGAAAACTTCAAGTGTACAAGCTCATCAGCTGATCAGGGCCATAGTAAATGAACTACAGGTGTGAAAACACCTGTTTTGGTGCGCCAGCACGTGATGGAGGTTTTGGAATGTGTCCCCTCAGAGCCTGACGCGGTATGCTGGCAATAGAGGTGTCATGATAACTGCATTTTACGTGGTAAAGGCAAAAAATGTAAACTGTATCAATAATGCACATATAATAATTATATGTAAGAGCAAAAGAGAAGATTTACAACATGGTATTGAAACCTGCTATGATGTATGATTTGGAGATGGGGGCACTGACAGAAAGATAGGAGACAGAGTTGAAGATGTTAAGATTTTCACTGGAAGTGATCAGGATAGACAAGATTACAAATGAGTACGTCAGAGGGACCGCTGAAGTTGAGTGGTTGGAAGACAAAGTTAGAGCAGCGAAGTTAAGATGTTGTGGACCTGTGCAGAGGATGGTGGATATACTGGAGAAAAGATGTTGAAGATGGAGCTGCCAGCCAGAAGGAAAAGAGGAAGGCCCCAGAGAAGATTCATGGATGTAGGAAAGAAAGACATGTAGAGGGTTGGTGTGACAAACGATGTTAGGGATAGGGTGAGATGAAGGCAGATGATCCTGTGGCGACCCCTGTGTAATCTTTTTGTATAGGTCTTTGTTCACATGTGGTTAAAGACTCTCTCACCACCTCTATGGCTTTGATTCATTTGCCAAAGAAAACAAAGTACAAGTTGCAGAGAATCTGAATTTGACAGCTCAGTATTTGTAGTTTTACAAAACACTCTCTGCAAATCTTTAAAAAACATATTCGCTCACAGCAGCGAAGATGCTGCTTCACCATCAAATCAGCATCGCATGTGATGCAGAAAAATGTTTTATGGTAAAGTAAGCTGAGGTCAAATTTAGCCAAATTCCCAGTTGTAGCAGTTTTATATTTTCTTCTCTTGCGCTTTTATTTGTTTGACGAGCACTACAAGATTGTAGACAATAAAAATAACTGCGTATCTGTCTATATTAAGTCTCAGTAATACTCAGTAGCTCAGCAGTGTTATTTTGACTGCAGACAAGACGGCTTTGACGTGTCGTCACAAGCGGGTGACGCAAGCACGCGTACGTAAAACTGCAACATGAGCAGGCAGGATAATTTAATGCAATGTGTTGCCATAGCTCCCACAACCACAGCAATTTCTGTGCAATCAGCTGCGTTGCCATGGGAACAGTAATCTCACAGATGAGAGGCTGGTTGAAGGAGAGGAAGAGAGAGGAGTATTTTTTAGTCTGAACCTGAGTGTTTACTGACTTCCCCTCATGCTGTCTTTCAGTTTCAGATCAATCTCTCCATCTAACCTCAGAGAAGCGCGTCGAATCACACATCAATAGGATTCATCTTCCCGTACATTAACCTGTGCCTTTACAAAGACTGATGCACGCTGTGAATTTACAGCAGAGGAGGCTGCTCTGTTTATCATTTTGTAGCCCTGTACTATTGATGTAGCTTTTATGTGCTGTTTGATCCCTCTTCGTGTCAGAGCTCCCCTCTGGAGGAGGAATATAAAATATATATATATATAAATAAATAAAAACATAAAAACTACTGGGATGAGCCACTAACCGAAGCTCACGCGGCTTCATCACAGCCATATGCAGCGCTTTGTGCGCCTCGCTCACCAACTGTTCCCCATCTAATCACTGGCTGTGAGGGGAATTTATTTTTTAGCAACAGAGACAATGAATCATCAATGGCATGGACACAATCCCTATTTTTGTGTGTGTGTTTTTCTATCCCCCAAATATCTTCAAATGTGTTTCTGAGCCATTTGATATCATGACTCCTTTTGAATTTCTCTTTTTTTTAAATCTCAGAGTGAAGCAGAACAAGGTCACAAATTCTCTGTCGCTGCAATGCAGGGCTGTAAAAATATATAACTCTGGCGCGCGTGTGTGTAAGGAAGTGTGTGCATGTATTCACACACACACTCGCATGGACAAACTGTATCAGGTTGCTGTGGATGACTCCTGAGGCCTGCCTTTCAAAAGTTACCAGTTACTGATAAAATGTGTACTACACTTTACAAGTCCTGCAGGACAGAAGCTGTGACAGCGAGTAGAGAGTGGACAGCCTCACAATACCGTGAATTATGAAAAATACAGAGTAGAAATGATGAGCCGTGCCACTCGAGGTCCACTTCAGAACAAATTAAACAAGGTGGCAACAGGTGGGATATGGGTGCAAAAGCTGCGATTAAAAGACAAAATATTTTCTGGTTACAGCGAGGTTAAAATCTAAAAACAGATATCTGTGTATGAATATGCTGAATCTGTGGGCAAAGGACAGGACTTTTGGTCCTAAAAGCTGGTAAACAGTACATGTAGAGAGCAAATGAGCATTTCGATTCTCAAAGCTACTAGCTCTCGACTGATTTTGCTTTAGGAATAAGAAGCCACTGGTTTCCCAGACTGTAGCGAGAGACTGTTTAGCACACAGCAATTTCACCAACACTACAACCGAAAGATTGTCAGCCGTCACAATGCAAACACATATAAAACCGCTATGTATTTGTAAACTTTAACAGTGGCAGGTTCACAGTGTGACCTAACAAGTTTTAGATTAGCCTAATAGTTCTCACTCTGAGAGTCTGCAGAGGTAATCAAAGTGTAATTGAGCCTATTAAAAAAAGCGTCTTGAACACGAATAAAGAGAATAATTTCCATGTTTCGCCTGATTGCAAATCAAATTCATTAGCTTGAAATAGCCCTTCCTCATGAGTTACATGACCAGCATGACATCTCCAGCATGTATCATAATCAAACATTTTCTGTCATTTGAATATAAACTGCTTTGTTGCTTGTAAACGAGTTTCACAAATCCAAAGATGAGCATCTTGCTGTGACGCATCGGTGCCAACCGAGCCATCGCGTTGCTAAACGCTAAATTTTTATTCTGCCCTGTTCGTTTTAATTTTAGGGGATTTAGTTAAATAATATCAAATTTAACAAATTTAACAAAACAAAAGATCCTCAGGCTTCTCCAATCCTGGGTTATGGGAAGGCTGGAGCCTATCCGAGCTGTCACTGGGCAAGAGGTGAAACCAGGTAACCAGATAACCTCTACTCCTACAGCCAATGTTCATGTTTCCAGACTGAAAAGCAGAGTACCACGAAGAAAATCTGTGTCAAACCCAAAAAATTCTGGCTGTGAGGTAAAAGCGCCAACCACTGTACCACCATGCAACTGCCCAACATACAATTCCAAATCCCCCAAATGATTTTATTTCTTATTTATTGAGCCATGTTTTTCAAGTGCCACAGCCCCGAAAGCTAAATACACAAACACAGTGCTGCCGGACTCCACACTGAAAAGATGTAAGGCTCCGAATCTCTTTGAGCTGCAGCCTTTAATAAGAGAGTCCACAGGAGCTCCGTGTGATCCGGGCCCGCGAGGACCCCTGATGTGCAGGAGACATCAGACAGCTACCTGTGGAGTCTGAAGAGAGGGAGCGTGTATCACAGAGATCGCTTACATTTAAAATGTGAACAAGGGCAAAAGAGAAGATGACAATGACCTTTCATAGTTATGTTTTTGTTGTTGTTGTTTTTTACTGTGGCTGATTTGATTTTAAAATTAGTAAATAAGGACACACTCATCAGTCCTTGTTAACCTCTACAAATAGAGCATATTTGTAGAACTAAAGACCTAATTTGACAGACGGTGATATAAAGAAGATTTCTAACATTTGTCAATAAGAGGACCAAATACCTCAGATGATCCCATATCCCCGGTAGCAACTAGCTAAAGCAAACCTGAGTACCACGGGGAAAAGCACAAGCTTGTCAATTTACTGTGCTGGTGATAGTCATGTAGTCATGTGTCTAAAACTTTCCTGTTTTTGTGTCGGCTGCTTTTCTTTTTCTTCTCCTTGTGATCTCCATATACTTTTTTTATTCTTTGAGCGTCTCAGGAACATCTTTGTGTCCGTATGTTGTTATTTTTTTCTTGTCTGAGACTGTTCATGGTGGACACACAGCTACTGCTGCTTCCTTAAAAAAGGTAGGTTTACGTTTTTAAACGGGAAGAAGCAACAAAATTATTAGGTGTCTGAAAATAGCGAGCTAGCCTTGTGTGTGTGGGTGAAGACGCTGAGCAAAAGGCAGCTTAAACTGTAGGAAACTAGAGGGCATAATTTTTTATCAGCTCGCATTTGAACATGTTTGAATGAACACCTTAGCTCAGCCTGACAGCCAGATTAAATACTGCTGGAGGATATATTAAAGTCCACCCAAAAACACGTTCTCATAAATTCACAATGATGTTTAACCATCACACAGAGAAAAACATCTTAAGTGAAATTTTTAAAGAATTCTTCTCTGACAGCGAGCCCCACATAGCAGATTTTCACTTTGTTACTTTTTTTTTCATTTAACATTTTTGGACAGACAGGGAATGTTGGGAAAGGTAGCAGGGAATGATGTGGGGAAAAAGCTCACTGGCCAGGAGTCAACCCCCTGAAATCTCATCATCAGTGACTAACGCGATAGTTAATATTTAACTGTAAACCTGGTAATCAGAACATGAAACTTTAGTTTGAAACTTTGAAACTTATTCTCAATTTTTAAGCTAGTCAGTGTTTTTTTATAGGGTTAGGGTTGGTTTGCATCTAATGCAGAAGCAACAATCCACCCGGTTAAGTCCTAAGTACATGGTTATCAGGGCGCCCAGATGTTGAAATTTTATATAAAAAAACAAAAAAAGAATGAAACTTCCAGTTTTTCCTCACAAGTAAAACTTTTTGTTGTAAGTATAAGAAAAAATACTAAATATAATCTACATTTAAAACCAATTAAAGGGCCATACTGACTGACCAGAGCTCAACTACAGACCAGAAAATGTCAGTGAAATTTGGATGGCTGTAGGGGTGACAGAAAAGGCAGAAGGGGTGAGTACAAAGCTAAACTGACAGCAGCTGGGGCAGTGCCTTGATAATAATGGTTAATATTTACATGAAAATGTCAAAAAAGTGTTACTGACTTTTTCTTACACTAAATAGCACGCACTCAGTGACAACCAACCGAAGCACATCTGAGAGAGAGGTTAAGTATTAAGCAGTCATGTTATACTCCCAGAGAAAACACTACCTGGGATACTTTTGTGTTTACATTTGACCGCATTTGCTGTGTCACTGTATAAATTGCTGAGTCACTACCATTGTACTAAAATGATGCCGCTGTTGGCACCGTGATAGATTTCTGCTTTGAATTAGGTAGTCTGTCATCAGTGGCAGCAGCTCGCTAGAAAAAAAGGATTAATTTTGTTTGGGCTAATAAACGCTGCTGCCTCTGAGCTACAATCATCAATAAAATGTTCAATTTTCATCATATTTAAAATTAGCGCAAAATTATCTGAAATATGACGACATTACGTGATAAATATTGTGATATCGCTCTGAGGCTACGTCTGAACAGATGACTGAAAAGGGAACATGTTGTGAACTATTCTGTTTACAGCTTGAACATTGGTTTGCGTGTCCTTTCTCTGTATTTCAGTTAAGTATAGCCTCCCCAGTGTAATTCTTTTACTTCCTGTTTTATTTTGGTAATCACATGTCTCTTGTGATCTGTTCAGTTTTCTTCTTGTTTAAAGGAAGAAACTACTGTCACTGTCACCAAGTGCTTTCTCCTGGGGATCGTTGAATAATACTAGAGAATAACTATTATTAGAAGAAAAAATATCCAAAACATACATTTAGGTTTTTATTTTACAGTGCCTGTTATAAATTAAATTGTACTGCAACATCAATTAATACAAACTTTAAGCTGTTGCTTTTATATAAAGATATAATTTCCTGTTTTTCTCTACTTTAATGATTTATTGGTCGGTTGGAAAAATGTGCTTAAGAAGTCCCTTTGGCATCTGGAAAAAGGCAATAAAAAACAATTTAGAAAATAATCAAGAGATTAACATAAATTATGTTAATCATTTCTTCCAATCAGAGCGCTTTAATTAAAATATTGACATGAGTATGGCGGTGCAGAAATAAACAGTCTTCATTAAGTTCTCACACACTGTATCGTCTCGAAAGTGAGCAGGAGCAGCAGCACCGGGAGCAGCATTACAGATGTGAACCACTGTTTGCTGATCCAGTAAGCGAACAATACAAGAAGTAAAAGGCCTTTTGAAATATTGATTGGTTATTTCTGTGGCATTTAAATCTCCCTTACAGCAATTAGCTATAAACAGGGCGCGGATAGAAATTGAATTCATGTCAAATATAAGTGATTCAGCTCTGAAACACATAAATCCTCCCTCCTTTCAATGTAGCTATAAATAGAAAACTAGGATCAACAGTTTTTAGCATGAGATGGGCAAAAGAGGGAGGAGGGGTGGGATGTGGAAAACTTAAACATTACTTTCTGAGTCAACATTTTGTAACTGAGACATGTACTTGATACAGGTTTTCAGGAAAAATGGACGACAATCTTTGAGTGAGAGGTGGAAAAAGGAAAAAAAGAAGCGTTAGCAATAGAAAGGTATTTAAAAGACTGATGCAGTCTGTAGATAGATAGCATAGACTGCATTTAAAAGATGAATACCAGTCACAGTGGCCTCACTCATTGTTAGTGAGTTCCTCATGTGAAGAACTGACCTAAGTTTATAAGCTGATGCCATCTTACTGGACTGAAACCAGATGTGATGATTGAGGGATGCTTTTGATTGATAAGCTATTAACATGTCAAGCTTATACAGCACAAAGCAACAGCAAAAAAAAATTCATCCATCTATTCATCTTTGCTCAGGTACTGGTGTGCAGAAACTGATGCCTTGTTTTCTACTGACTTCTATACAATCAAACTTCATTTTGCACCCAGAGAAGATCGATGCAGGTCTGAGGTTCTTTCAGACCTGGAAGCTTCATCTATAATAAATCTGTGTTTTGTAGAAGGCAAACAGGCCTTCCCATCCCATCATTGCTACTAAAGTGTGTTAGACTCACAGACTGTAAATAAAAGATGGCAACCACCACGATGTCACCCATTGGTTAGTGAGGTCCAGTTATAAAGCCTCAAGCTGAGCTCCTGTACTAACACTGTACAGATGTTTTTAGTTCTTTACTTGGTGAGGAGAAACAGAAGGATGGGGACAGCTATGCCCTAAAACAAGTCCTCCTCCTTTTGGACTCTAATAGGGCCTTGTTACAACTGCTGTCCTAATGTTGTATGCAAATATAAGTGTGCAGGTGCCTTTCCATCATTGGTGGTTCTGGAGGATGGGGAATGCGGATTGGCTCATTTCCTTGAGATAACATATTTGATGATGCTGCCATGGATGACCAGTGGATTCATCCTCGGCGCACCCAAACTAGCAGACCCTTTTGTTACTTGCCGGTGCTGTTGCTTTATACTGGAGTATGTAGGGGTGGACTTTAATGTAACAACCACCCAATTTACTTTCTTCGGTATACCGAAGAAAGTAGAGGCAGCTGCTCGACTTGACTGAGATGGATGCCTTCCTCAAACCATGATCCAAAGCGCGCGAGACTGAAATCCTGTGCAGTGTCGCGAGATTTAACATTGCTATATTATTGAACATGATATGAACAATTTAATCTACCCTCTCTGCATATAATGTAGTTTCTACACTATATAGTTACACTTCACTTTAAAGCATGAGGCAATTGTGTTAAATACACGCAAGACGCTTACATAAATCCAACTTTTTTTCCAGTGTAGATGGGCCATAACAGAACTAAAATGAACATCATGTTATATTAAAAAAAACAGCATTGATAATATAACTGTTTGTAGATCAAGTTAGCTTATGACTGTACTCCTGTAGACTTCAGAGGGTTGCTTGAAGCAGGTTTAACGTTTTATAGGAGACTCACTGAATACCTGGAATTCTACAATTTCAGATCACAAGTTTTATTGCAGGATATCACAAGAATTTTATTTATATGTTTCTTGTTTTGCTCTTTTTCCCTTTTTTTATGTTGCAAATCAGGTTATCATGTGTGATATTGCCCAAAAAGGGTATATTTACCTTTAATATTAAATGTAAACTTCTTTCAGTTGTTTCCTTTTCACAAAGGGTCACAGTCAGGCAGATTTTTTACACCAGATCAAACCCTCTTGTGGATTTGCATTTCCACCAGGTCTCAAACTGTGGAAGTTTATATGTTAGACAGATGTGTAAACTGGAACGCTATGAAGCCCCGTCTTTTACATATGTTACAAAAAAGAAGTCCAGTTCCTCAGACTCAGTCTGTCAGTCAGAACTGCCCACCAAGTACATTAAAACATCAGTAGTATGTTGGCAAAAAATGCTCCCAGCTGGACCTCATGGTGGGAACCATCTTTATTTACAGTCTATAACTCTAGCCCCCTTCAGTGGCGAGGATTCCCAGAAGCACAATGCAATGGCTTGTTTGCCATCTAATAAACACAGATTTATTAGACAGACACTTTTATTGTGCATATTAAGAAATGTAATAATGGTGCTCTCCCGCTGCAGGACAAAAAACAGGAAGGAAAAAATACTTTAACCTCCTAGGACCTGGCGTCCACATATGTGGACATCACATTTTGGGTTATTTAGACCAAAATACAGAATTTTGCTCTACAAGGGCCTGATATCCACTTATGAGGACATTATACTGCTACTGTTCTCTCACAATTTTAAATGAATATCCTCATTTGTGGTTCTTATTTTTATTAAAAACAAAAATAAGGCAAAAAAAAGAAATCTGGTAATTCTTTGTTTTTACATTCATCGGGCCCCAATGTGACCAAATATCAAAGAGAAAGTAAAAATGCATGCCGTGGAAGAGTTCTGGTCTTAGGAGGTTAAAGGTAAAAGAAAACGAGAGGAGCACGCTTGCCTCGCGTGCACAGGAAGCAGCAGTGACTTTTTTGGGCTGAATTTTACTGAATGCTCAAAAGAATGGCATGCAGCGAGCCCACGGCCGTGAAGGAAAATGTCTTGTCAGACTGCATAAAAGCACACTCACTACAAAATATTTATCATGTCTTACATCATATCTACCGGTGAGGAATTTGTAACAGCACAGGGATTTGAGAGAATTTTGAATGCCAGCCCTCACACACACACACACACACACACACACACACACACACACACACACAATAAAGAACATCACTTTCTCTGCACACACAAATAAGCCCCTTAGCGCCTCATCCAGAAACCACTTGGAGCACATTTTCTCATTACCCCAGTGTTCCTGTCCTCTCTGTCAGGCAGGAAACAATGGATGGCCTCTAGAGCTCTGTGCGCTTGTGCGTGCATTTGCTTATTTGTCTAGGTTTCCATGTTGGAGTAACTGCAGCCTGTGTGTGTGTGTGTGTGTGTGAGGTCAAGCAGCCCCTAAACAAATTTGTGAGCGTGACTCACCGGGATCTCCCATCTCCGTCCATCAGCGCTGACAGGATGCCATGATAATCCAGCATGCATGCAGCCCACTGTGGCCTGTAGCTATATAGGAGTTCATAGAGACATATAGCCTTATTATTGCTTTTGTCTCTTGGGATGAGTGAATGGAAGAGTTGGAATTATGCATATGCAGTGTGCGTGTGCGCTTGTTTAAGTATGTGTGTTCTAGACCCCTGCTAGCCCCTGGAGTCACCATCAGGATCCAGTGGTCCAAATTCTCTAGCTTCACTCAGTCAAACGGGGAAAAATGGAACGGATGGCTGGAAAACACACAGTATCAACACACATGCAGCACACACCCACACAAACAGAGCACGGCAACATCCCAGGTGTGTGCCCGAAGGATGATTGAGAGCTAACCCTGGGTCTGATAGCGTCCTTTGGGAACTGAAATATTCATGGCCGTGGCGCTATTGTTATCTCTGTCCTGTTGGTGGCTTAAACCTCGATGGCACGCATAAGTGCTCCACATATAAAAAAAACAACAACAACCCAGAAACAAGGGTAAAGACAAGACCCAAATTTGCAGTAATACATCAACCTCAGCCTGGAGATTAATGCAGTAGTGGCAAGGGAGGTTGCCTAATATCTCCCTGTTTCTTCGCAATCCTGAAATTCAAACTGACAGTGAAAAAAAAAACCAAATAAAAAAACAGAGAAGGAGAGAGAGAGGCAGACAGGTGAGTAGTTTTGTAAGGCTAAAGCACCGCTTTTATTAGAGGAGATGTCCTCAGGAGTCCTTAGTTTTTATTAAAATAAGCCCTAAGGAGCACTTAAATGTCACGCTATACCAACACATCTGTGTTTACATGCGTGTTTCTGTGTGCGAGTGATAACCCCACTGTTGTTCTATGGATCTCTTTTTTTCCATTAATCCGGCAGTCCCCGAGCATTCAATTAGCTGTGGAATCTGTGATCAATGTGAACACTAAAAGCATGCCCCATGAAGTTAAATGGGGATTAATTATTGAATACCAATGCTCCGTCTTGTTCTGTAATGTGCCAAAAAAGCAAAACAAGGAAGTTCAGAGGAAGAAGGAGAGGGGGGCGAGAAGGATGTTTTTCTTTAAAGATGGCTGTGAGTTAAGATAAAGATAAGAAGGGAGTTAATGTTTCTGTTCATCTTTTTTAAGTTTTTATTGGCCATTAAAACAAATTCTGGCTCTCCCGAAGGAAACGTCTCTGCTTTGTTCAATGTCTGTGCGTATTTTTTTGTGCCCACGTTGTATTTCATGTGTGGGGTCGCACATTTTCTAGATTTGTAATAGTAGTTTTTGCTCCGGCAACCAACAACCAGATGGCTGCTTTGGCTTTGATATAATTAATTTAAAAACATATTTTACTTCTAAAGGCATTTTCTTGTAACACACCATGTCCATTGGCTGCAAATATAAATTTTAAGCTTTATAAAATTAGGTGAAAGAAGCTTATTGTTTTTTTTTCAGTAAGGGAGATTATCTTTACTGGATGGTGCTCGTATTAAAACAATGTCTGAACACCAATATATGTTGATTTTGCAGCTGGTTTTCACTCAAGACTTCATGTACAGTGTAAATACTGATTGGAATCACTCAGTGCTGGATTTATGAGAATGGCAGATAGAAGCTAAATGTCTTATACTCCACACACAGCCAAATTTGTTTTTTCTTAACCGAACCAAACAATAACGGAAAACCAAAAGTGGAAAAAGAAAATAGATGTTCCACTTGTACACTACATCCATGTGACTGCATGGCAGGTGAAATGAAAAGGAGAGTGATTGTGGAGCAATAACAAGATAAAACAAGTTGTTGATTTTTCATATTTGTCTCCTCTTGTTTTCCACCCAGCTTCTGCCTCTGTTGTTGTCTTGATATGCACGTATTTCTTAAAGCTTTCAAGACAACTGGTGCTAAAAAAATATGATGGAAAAGCAAACCAGTTTGTCTCAAGGGGCAACTGGCAGCCTCCTAACCCACTGATTTGTGTCCTACCCCACCTAGCTACTGCTGTACCACCTGCTCACCTGTCAGCCTGTTTGTTCTCACATGACACAGTGGATCAGCCTCCATCTCACCCTATCCCTAGCATCTCCCTCTGTCACACCAGCTCTCTGCATGGTGTGCTTCATTACAGCCATGAACCTCCTCTGTGGTCTTCCTCATTTCCTGCTGCCTGGCAGCTCCATGTTCAACTTCATTTGGCCAATATATCCACTAACCCTCCTCTGCACATGTCCAAACCATCTCAACCTTACTTCTCTAACTTTGTCTCCAAACTGCTCAACCTGATATGTCCCTCTGTTGTAATCATTTCAAATGAGTATCATATCCAATGAATATCTTAACATCTTCAACTCTGCAGGCTTCAGCGTGGCCTCCTGCATTTTTTGTTAGCAGCTCTTTCTCCAAACCATTTACCATAGCAGGTAAATAGCAAGCTTTCCTTTCACTCTTGCTGCTATCCTTCTGGCACACCTGACACTCATCGTCACTCATCCCAGCCTACCTGCACTCTCTACATCACCTCTCCTGTGCACTGTCCATGCCTTCCAATAGAACTCATGGACAGTGGGAATCTTGCTTATGCTAACATTCATTCGTCTTCTCTCCAGAGCATACTGCCACCTCTCCAGACTCTCTTTCACCTGCTCCTTACTCTTACCGCAGGTCACAATGTAGTCTGTGAATATGATCATCCATGAAGACTCCTGTCTGTCTCTGCTAATCAGTCCATCAAAATGTCCAAATAATATCAAAAATGAGTAAAACCAAGAAAACGATTATTGCAAGCTCCATGTAAAAATCTTAAAAATTAACCTTGAAAACATTAAACCTCTCCACATGAAGTAGCTGCTACTGAAAGACACTTATCTTTGGATAAACACCAGCAAACACTTTTATTACAGCCACACAGAAAATGCTAACCCGACATGCTTTATTGGGAAGTTGTCAGTGGCAGGTGGTTGGAGGTATCCTCTATCACCCTCTACCACAGGCTAACTTCAAAGAACAAGATCAATGAACACAGGCCACAAAGAAAAACGAGCCACAATCTGAGAAGCTTTAGGAGCTAGGAAAGCAGCAAGTGTAGTAAACAATGTAGCTCATGTGTTTTTAGACAATAAACGTCCCGCAGAGGTAGCTGACTGCCTGGATTCTCTCGTGATGAAGATTATAGGTTCTCAAGAATCACGCCGCTTTGCAAGGTAAGCACAGTATTGCATTGCACGTCTGGTTCATTAGACCGGGACATTCAGAGTTGAGGGGTTTGATTTCTTTACACATTTCACCATGTATGCACATCATCCAGCCAACTCACTTCAGTATTTCCTTGGAGTGTCCGGTGTTTGAGCTCTTCTTGTCAGGTGTCCCGAGGCAGCTTGACTTCTGCATGGTGTGTGGCCCTCGATCCAGTATCATGGTAGAGGTTGCCGTAGCAATGACAGCCACTGCATCGCGTACCCTGGCCTCGATGTTGTAGTCCCATTCGTCATATGACACAGAGATAAGCCCTGGGAGAGATAGTGAGAGAGCAAAGGAGAGAGAAATGAGGTGAGAGAAAGGGATGTATGGAAAGAGAGAGGGAAAAAAGAAAGATGAAAGGAAGAGAGAGAGACAGTAGTATGAGAAAAACAGGCGAGCTGAGTGCTGTGAAAATTAGCCAGAGGGTGCAAGATATACAAAAATAAAAGCATTTTAGAGAAGGTGGAAAAAAAGAGACAAAAGGGAGACAAAACTCAGAAGGAATGTCTAAAATGTTGAAAACATCATTGAAAAGGTGAAAAAAAGAAAGAAAAAGAAAGAGCTAAATATGAGCATCAGTTGAGACTACGGTCACTCCTGAGCTCACTTTGTTATGCTTGGTTTTCCAAGCATGAGAAACCGCTGGCTATCACACGTCAACATCCATTTCTTGCACACAGAAACAACTGCGTTTTCAGGTCATTTTTCATGGCTGGTTAGGATTATGCGTGTCATTTGAAACCTGGGCTGCAAATCTATTGGGAAAAAAGAGAAAAGCCAAAACACCATTTTTAGCCAGCCTAAAAATGGTGTTTCTGCTGGTTTCAAACATATGTTAAAATTTGATTTTTCACCTGCTCAGGCAAATGAAAATACGGTAATAAATTCACTGTAGTTGAAATAAATGGCTTTAAACATGCTCAGTGAGTGGAAGGGCTCTAGGGAGAGCCACTGCAAAAAGGACCTGAATCCCTGGAGAAATACTTTGAAACCATCACTGGGAATTTTGGTAACAATGGGGCCAGACTTCAGCTTATTAGTAAAACAATAGCTACAATATAAAACTAATGTGTGTTTAGTCATGATTTATCACTTATTCATGAAAAATCAGTGGATGCAAAACGATAACACAAGATAAAATTAATTTCCAAGCACATTATGAACTCAGTTCACAAAAATCAGCGTGTACCTAATCACTGACTGCCACTGGTGTGGTGCAAATACAGCAGGAGAACATTTGCATATATGCAAACAGGCCCATCTGTCAATTGTGCCCACATTTTGTTAAAAAGTCTTATGAGAACCTACCACAGAATAAAGCAACATTGCAGACATTTCAGCATCTTGATGTCAGCTTGGTAAATGGAAATGCAAAAACCGAGACCACAGTCCTTCAGTGTGTAGTAGACTGTGTAAATTCAAAGCACATTACATTTATACAAAGCTCAGGAGAGAGTCCTCTCACAGGACAGACAAGATGTTATGAGACTGCAGTGGAGCCTTAACAATACACTTCAGACCTCATTGATCTGGTTTAAAGGAACAAAGAAATTTTTATGAACATTGACAGTTAGTGAGGCAGAATAAAACGATGAATGGCCAGTATAAAATATGATGCAGCACAGGAATAGCCGTCCAAAGACCCCACGATTAAGAGCGTCATGGGAAGGGGCAGGCCGGGTTATCCTTTGTCTTTTCTTTTCTAACACGTCCTCGAATTTCAGGCAAAGTGGTGCGCGCCACCTTTAGGTGGGGTATTGTCGTCTAGTCAGTTCTTTCCACTACTTCTCAGATTAAATGCAATCAACTCAGCAGTTTTTGAAGGCAGCAGATTTATCTGGCAGCAGATCTTCACCACACTGTCTTAACCTCTGTGGTGGTACACTGCAAAAACTGGCTATCTAAATAAAAAAAATTATTTGAGAAGATCCAGACTATAATCAAGTGGTGTATAAGTGTGTGAAATGTTACTAAGAGGTCTTGAAACAAGATTTCTAGCTGGAAATGTCATCTCAAGCAACTACTTTTAGAATTTATATACTAAATAAGAAGTAAAAGACATATATTCTCAAAATGAGATTAATAATCCTATTCCCTGTGCTCATGCTTAACATATCACTCTCAAAACAAAATCTAAAAGACTTTTTGGCTGGATATAAGATTGTAAGACTTGGTTAGACAAACAGATTTCTGCAGTGTAATCAGACTCTCCTTGTTGGAAATCAGGAACCTGTTTCCCAAGTAACTCAATACTGTTGCTCCGTCTCTTCTAGTTAACTCACTCCTCGTTTAAATTCCTATCTTTGTTTCCCATCTGACGTTTCGTGGAGGTCAGCGTTGTCTCCAGCCCCAGCTACTGCTCAGTCACACCCTGCATTGGAAGGATTCGCAAAACCCTACTTCCATCAGAAAACCTCCTTTCTGGACCAGAAGCTCGCGAGTAAAACTGTGTCCATTACTCACTCCACAATCATACCTGTGCAGCTCTTCTCCTTCTCAGATAATCTTCTCCTCTCCTCTCCTCCCCTTCACAGAACTTCTGGCCGCTTATCTCTGCTCAGACCCAGCTCCACGTTTCGGTGCATTACTTGCTGTATTTTCAATAAAGCTTTCGAACTGCATTCTGGTGTTTCCACTCTGAATTACATGGCAGAATACTACGCACGAGCCAAGCTATGACGCAATCAAGCCTTCCCATTATTTCCAAACTATATGTGAAAAATGTAGTTCATTGAATGCACTCTGATGCATAAATACTAAATCCTTGCCCAGCAAACCTGTCGGCTGTGAGCGTAAAACCCCCACTCAGCGCTGCCACATACGCCTGGGGATGCGACCTGGCAGCTCAGTCACTCAGAACTTCCCCCTCAGAGATGTTGGCAACATTTCTTTGGCCCGTGCCGACAACGCGGAACGGATTATTGCTCAACAGTTTCTTGAAAAACTGATCAGAATTCATGGAAAATAAACACAGATAGATTAAATCTGTTTAACACGTGTTAATCTGGAAGTTTAGAAATCTTAGGAAACATAAAGAATGAAAAGTTCAGCCCCGCTTCATCGCAAGTGTCCTCCTGACTCGACTAACTCTAGAAACGAAACTCTAAACAGTAGAAATCTACTAATATTACAAGAAGAGAGAGAACGAGGTGGATCTTTCACTCAGGTTAAAGCATCACGATAAATATCCTGTGTGATACTAAAATAAATACATTCTATTTTTAATTGGCTGCATTAAAATACACCTTGAAACTGAAGTATTATGCTTTCCCTTGCTCACGTTGGAAATGCTCATATTAAACATGGCCAAAGTTTCAAATAACGAGGTCAAGTGCAAATAATCCATGTGAGCTGAGAGCTTATGTGTCAGACTGCTCGAGTTTTTCAGACTCTTTCTACTGCAGCATGTGCATGGTGCCAAAGAGATGGGATATTTTTCACTTGGTCATGTCGGTAACATGAGGGGACAGCCAATCAGAAGAAAGATGATTTAAAGGGTGAACAGCTGAAACAGCTTGCTTCTTAAAGAGGATAAATCGAGGCACAATATGAAAAAAAAAAGGGTTTTATCTATGAATCACACAAAATCTTTTCAAATGTGGCTCGATCAGCGTTCAGGAATAAAATTATGTTGCTGCAAATCAATCTAATAGGTCCATTTCAACCATATGAGACATAAACCTAAAATTTAAAATCTTGACAGACTTTCTTCTGCTCTGGTGTCTGGGTGTACCTGTGGGGAAGACTGAGGGAACGTGGTCTGCATCACCAGCCACAAGCGAGGGCACAATCCAGGTGAAGCCGTAACCTGTGAGGCCCACAGAATGAGCCACTTCAAAAATAGTGGTAGCCTCTTCCTTTGTGCAGTAGAGCAGAATGACAGGGCTCTGCAGTTTCTTTAGCTGGTTCTGAATCTTGAGGTCGCCATCATCCACGGACATATCCAGTAGGAGGACTTCTTCTAGCTCCCAGCCTACAAAGCTGTTCTCGATGGTGCTGCGGACCTGGAGAGAAAGCAGGAGATTGTTTGAAGACGCGTGGGCTGCACACATGCAGTGTAGTTGTGAAGGAGATATACTGGAACAAAACTGACTGAGATGTCTCCTCCTCCAACCTCGAGACTGCCAAACAGTTAGTCTCTACACATCTCCTGGGAGGAGGAAGCCATGGTCGATTAGGTAAAAAAAAGATTAGGTAATCTCCTTTTCCCAGATATTACAGCTATATCTTCACACACAGAAAGAAAATTCTCTAGGAGATGGTGCTGGTTTTATTTTTCCGTGCTCACCTGTAAACAGATAAATGAGCAACGCAGGAAGACGTGAGTTTTTATTTAGCTTGTCTCCAAATCTGTATTCATAGATCTCTAACTGAAACAGTATACGGCACTTGGATGCAGTAAGTATTGCAGCTTCTGATAATAGCTGTTCCTCAAGGGAATCATTTCAAACTGAGTTGTACGAGATTAAAAATAGGCAACTTCTCATCACAGCATTAACTTTGTTTTGTAATTAAGGAAGAAAATTTGGGTCTTCGAAACATTTTTAAAATTTGCTTGAGAGAGGAGAGCACAACGAGATTTATGATGCTCATGCAAAGTGACTATAGAAATACAATCAGTTTTTTCTTTGGGCTTTTTTTCTTGTTTTCCAAACACACAGAGTTTATGTTATAAAGATAATACGACTCCCCAGAGAAGTACCAGACTCCAAATACCCTCTTTATGTTTTTTTTAAAGAAACAGATTGTTTCTTTAACTTTGTTCAAAGGAAAGACATTGCCGTTGCTGAATTGTTATTACAAAATGTGATTAGCTTGGCTTCAATAAAGTTTTTATTCTGCTCAGATGTGTGTGTGATGTTCAAAGTGATTCAGGATCTCACACAATCCTCTTTAAAGAGTGCGTTCTTGGTCTTCAGATAAGAAGGCTGAAACCACCGAGCAGCAAAATTCAAAAGGCCTGTCTGCTTTTTACCATTGAAGCAATCAGAAAATAGGACTAGCAACCCACGTTCTTCACACTCCGAACTCCAAATCGTATCATTTTTTGAAACTTGAATTTGTGGCAATCATGTTCTCAGAAATAGGATCACCTTCCCAACTGCTCATTGTCTTTAAAAAAAAAACAAAAATTACAAAAAAAGGAGACTAACAGGAGAATGTATCTTATTAAAGGAAGTACATTAATCTCAGGCTTCTCATAATAGGTAGCCAAAAGACAAAAGTAATAATACCCAGTGTGAAACATACAGTATCTGTTGGATGAATCTAAGGTTGAAAAACGTGACGACCATTATAAACCAGTTCTTATCACAGGAATACATTTATCTTTGCAGATAATACTCCTCCTTATATTTCTGATTTCAACTTATTATCAAGTAGATGTAGATAAGATACTTTTACGTAAATGTGTTTTTGTTTCAGCATTGCGGCTGAATTTTACTTTGAAATGTCTCCAGTTCTAATTTATGTCGCACTTTCCACAAGTTCACTACTGCACGAAGAGTAGCTGGCGAGTGTTTGCGAACAAGTCAGTGTTTTCCATGCACACTATGGCTAACTGATTTGTTAGCAACCAAAGCAATCGCTAGATTTTTACTGACCAATCAGGGAATTTTGTTTTATTATATTTTTTCATACTTCATTCATTTAAATTTGATTCAACCCTGAAGTTAGGAGTGTGGTTCGTCTGACTGCCAGGTCAAGCCCAAGGAGCTCCCCATGATGGATGTAGCTATCGTGACCCTATCCATTTGTTTCTGAAATCTTGTCTCGTTTTGAAGCCTCTAAATTAATTTCACCGTTGCCATCTCAGAGTAATAAAACCAATAAACAAAAAAAAAAACAGCTGTGATGGGCAGGGGTGGGTCTGACTGTGAAATTGCCTTCTTGCCCATCACAACATCAGCTCAAGGCACTTTTGCATTGGCTCCATTTTTGCAACCAAGAATCTTTGTCCTTCTTTGCAGCCTATCCCAGCTTCCACAGGACGAGGCTGGGTGTTCTTGTCGATGCAAACCCAACACAGAAAGGTGGTGGAGTCGAACTTGGGACCTCATTGCTGTGAGGCAATAACTTAGCAATCCACACCTTCATAAAGGTGTGACTAAATAAAACCAACAAGACAAATTGCTGAAGCTTCAAAATGCACAAGTCAAAACCAATGAGTGATGTCACTTAATGATAGCTACGTCCATCTTTTTTACTGCACATTGTCGGTGCCTTTTGGTGCATTATTAAAGCAAATATCTGACAAAGACTCATTTTTTAGGTCATGGTACAGTCTGTCTAACACATTGGCTACATAGTAACAAATTCATGATGCAGTATAATTGAAAGCGTCTGTTTTTTGTATTTATTTACCTTGTTGACAAAGTCCTGGTAACCAGGGTAATACGTGGTGACTATGGAAAAGATGTACCAGTCATACTCCTCCATAATGTTCAACATGACGGAGGCCTGCTGCTCGATGGCTGGACCAAACTGGAAAAACATGGAGTGGTCGTCCTGGAAACGAGATACACAGAGCCAATCAGCAAATAAGGTCATGAGTCATACAGCATGAGAGAGAACTGGAAGGTAGGGCACAGATGATTATGGAGCGTATCCAGCTCCTGCAAGCCAGAGAAACAAATATAGTCTTGTCTGTAGCTCAGAGTTTACCATCCTCCTTTAATGCTGTCTGACTGCACCACAGAATATGCACCAATACTCTGTGGCTCAGTCACAGAGCGCATGTGATGCAAACCCTTTTGATATCTTAAAGATATTTATGAATATTCTAGCACAGACAAGGTGACATTCATAATCAGAGAGCCTCATCACATTTACTATGCTACTGAGTGCACAATTAAGATGGCCACCTGGTTCAATGATATTTATTGCAGGGTAGCAACTTTGCAGCAGGAGTCAAAACATTTTTCTGCAAGGGAAAAAAAAAAGAAAGCCCTTTTTTTGCTCCAGGAGTCACGAAGCGGTTAAGGGAAGGTCAGTCATGTAAAACCACCAAACAACTTATCAGGAGAAAGAAGTTACGATGGATTATTTACAAACGTCCTCCCTCCGAGGAGACGTGACAGAGCTGCTGTAATGAGAACAGCATCGTGTCATCAGCCTTTTTTAGTCTGTCCACAATGAGGCCTTCTGTTAAAGGGCGACTAGAATAGAGATCTCACCTTAAGCTGTATAAAGAACTACCAGAAGTTCTTTAAAACATGCGTGTAAGACACTGATGCTTAGACTCACTTTCAAAATAAAGTCAATATTGTTTCTATACATGTTTTCAAGTCCACACTTTTGCTTATTTCGGAAATCTTGGAGCCATTCTCCCTCCTTTACCGCCAACATTAATAATGTCTCACATTCAGCTTTCTTCCAACTACGCAACATTTCTAGTCTACGCCCTTTTTCTTTCTCAACACCTCACAAGTTCTGGGTCGCGCCCTGGCCACCTCTTGTTTGGATTATCCCCCTCAGAACTTCTTAATCAACTTCAAATGGTTCAGAACTCACCCGATCATATTACATTTATGATGATCCAGCTTCATTCACTCACTTTTCCCTAACACATCCTGCTCCTCACTTTCATGGCACCCCCCTCCATAACTCTCAGACCTCCATCATCCTTTCACACCCTTTCTCTGCTCAGCCTAAGCTCCACTCCTGAGCCCCTCTCGCTTCAGACTTAACACCACGGGTGCCAGAGCCTTTAGCTGCACTGGAACTCACCTCCACTTCACCTCCGTCAACTAGACTCTATTACACAGTTCAAATCACAGCTGAAAACTCATCTGTTCACATCAGCGGGTCAACTATAACCATAGTGTTTGACATGTTTTACACTCACATATTATTCCAAGGTTTTAATCTCTCCTATTATTCTTGCTATTCTGATGTTGTATTAGGTGAACCTTAGTGTTTTAAAGGTGCCAAAAAAATAGAATTTATTATTGTTATTATAAAAGCTGACCATGCCCTCATCTCAGTTTAACCTGTTAGCATGCCAGCTTTAACTAATAACCATTAAGGCAATCACAAGATGCAGTGCAGCTGATGGAAATCTCTTTAGGTTTGCAGATATTTGGCACGGTTCCTTTTTTTAAATCTTTGATTTCTGCTTTCAATTTTTATTGAACACATTTGTGTTTGAGTTTCAGTTTAGCTTTCTGTTCTCATGTTGGAAGTTTTGCCTCCTGATTGTTTTCACTAGCGTCTCGTTGCCCTTCTGTTTCTGATTCCCTAATCAGCCCTCTGTGTATAAATATTCCCGTCTGCTTCTTTGTCTTTGCTGGATCGTCTGTTGTACTTCCCGGTTCCCTTGTGTCAGTTTTCAGCGTTTCCAGGCTTCATGTCTAAATGTGTGTGTTGTCTGTTATTTGGGGCTTTTCTTTCTCCCTTCTGGACTTGTTTACCTTTTGTTGCTTCTGTGGACTTTAATTATCAGGTTTTAATAAAGCTCGCTTTTTGTTTTACTCTGTGGTTTGGTCTGTATTTGAGTCCACCTTTAAATGGAAATCTTGAGTATTTGAGCATAAAAGAAAATTTTATGCAAATGAAAGCATGATAATGGTGCTACAAGGAGATTAGAATTAGACTTAGAAGTCTTTTGTTGCTATTATGCAACATATAACAAAACTGCAGAGAGGCTACACCTTCAGAAGCAAAAAGAAAATAAAGAACAAACATGCAGTCATTTGCATTTAACTATTTAAAATGTACTATATATTATATTATATAGTAGGGATGGGAATTGAGAACCAGTTCCCAGAATGCTAATTCCTTGGAACCATTAGTTTGCTGGCCTAATGATCCTGCTTATTGGTTGCACTTGTACTACAATTAGCTGATTTCAGTTCAAGTGCAGGATTAGGAAAACAGTGGTGTAGTCTTCAGCATGGATATGGACATTGCTTTCATTTTTATTGCACAAAAGAATGATATTGTGATGGTAAAGCGCAAACTGCATCCAGGACAGAAATAAGTACACTATTTTGTAAACACAATTTCAATCCTTGCAATCATCTGCACAGATAGCATGTTAATGCTAAGTTAGCCAGACAGCCTGCTAATGCTACCCTGACCCCAGCCCAGCAGCCAGACATTGAACTTGAACAGGCAACAAACTGATGAGCAGTCAGGCTGCAGCCTCCAAAAAAAATCAGAGAAATACCCCCAACATGCACAGACATTTGACCACACAGCAAGAATTAATTTGCAGGAATGTAATATCTTTGATATGTTACTTAATGATAGTGGTTACACAAAGCAGAGCCAGTGAGAACACAAGGAGAATCGATAAGAGAATCAAATCAATAAGTGATATTGATAATGGAATCGAAATTGCTAAATTCTTATCAATTCCCATCTACGCAAGGTATGGTAACCATGTAATGTGATAACAACAAGTGAGTTTCAAGAATTTTGCAATTTCACAATGACTTAACCGACAATAGACACTATTACACAAAGGATTCTGATGATCTAAGATATTGCTCTATTGGCTATGATATTGCACAAGAGCGAAATTATTGCAGGAAGGAGGAAAAGGAGAAATGGAAGATGAGGTGGTAGTGGTGTTGAGGGGGAGAGGTCATGACACTTGAGAAGAAGCTGGGTCTGTTTGTCTTGCTTTCAGGAACCTGTAACACCTGCCAGAGAGCAACACGTTGAACAGGTGAGAGTTGGGATGTGACAGTGATCAGGATGACCAAATGATAAACACAAACTTGTGTACCAAATTTCACTGGAATCCAACTTAAAATGATCTACCAGCAAAGGCTACCAGCTGGTACTGTTAGCAGATAACAGCCCATCTCTACTTCTGATTAAAATGTGATCCATTTGGTTACTAAACAAAGATGGCCATGGCAATAAATTAAAAGTCTTCAAAATTACCGTCCACGAATGACTGGTTGCCAGGTGCAGTCTGGAAGGAGGCTTGAGCTAAAAGTACATATTTAAAACCAGCTTACATCCATGTTCTTATTTATTCTTTTTTTCAGCTTTATTGGGGTTTGTTGGTCCAACATAAGGCAAAAAAAAAAAAGATGTTACAGGCATAACTGTAGACAAAGGTCTCCTGTGACTTGGATTGATTAAAAAAATTTACATTGCTTTTTAATTCCGTCTTGTCTTGTTTACTTATTTGTCATTTTAGATAAACTGTGGCAAAAACCAATGTGAAATGTTGGGCCATAATTCACAGCAGCACCAAGAAAAGAAAACTTTTAATCAGTTAGCGCTCATTTGCTTCGCTTCACACGATCTTCGATTTTAAAGTAGAAGATTCAGTATTTTGTGCTTTCTTCTATTTGCCCCCTGTGGAACATCTTACCCATGCACGGACTAATTATATAAACCTGCATATGCACATGTTAGTCATGCAGGAAGCAGAGCAGCGCTCGGGTTACGTGCACGACCTCCACTCCACATCAAAGCCAGTCTTCCCTATTCCACCACTTTCTTACCCAGAGGGGGAGAAAGGATGTACTACCTACCTTTCACTGCGATTATATGCTAACAACATTGCAGTGTCAAGTGACGTTGGAGGGGCTGGCAACGCTGGAAATGAGTAGAAAAGTCGAGTGTTTACATTTGTGTGTGTGAGCATGCTGAAGCCTGGCGTATTCCCTGCTTTGACAGTTCATACACTCAACTCGGTAATGAAGGTATTTTCACACATGACCGGCGGCTAATGCATTATTCATCTCTAACCTCACACTTCCATCAAAATCCATCATTGTTTGATGACTGCAGCTTCAACCTGCTGAGTTTTAAATTTGTGTGGATGAGTGCAACATGTGGTTTTCTTTCACACACGTCCTCACTTTAAACAGATGAGGCTGGCGATACTCTTTATAATAATGTAATTTTATATTATCGGCGACGCGGCGGTTCGCGTGAACCAAAACGAAGGATGATGTCATCCTGCTAACACGTGTTGCCCGTGTAGCCAAATTTGAAACAGCTCGTTCTGCCGTGCCTTCTGTTCTTAGAGGCTGTTTAAAAAAAAAAACACTATTGAAATGCGTGACTTGAGGTGTCATTACAGAGAGCATGGATGCCGTAGACCGTGCCCTAAATAAATGTGCTCTCGGAGTGTAGCTGACAATGCGAGTGCACTGTTTCCTCTTGTATTAGCAGTATCTTCCAAAAATCCTCAAAACTACAAAGCTCGCTGCTCAAAGCTTTTTTAAAAATGATATTTCATATTGAAGAACCGCTCTTAAAGACTTTCTCTCTGAGTAAAGAGTAAAAAGAACAGCGCTGCAGTGAAGCACTGAGGGCTGGATGTTTTGATCATTTTGTGGGATTTGGTATTTCCAAGATTTCTGAGACAGTTGCGAGCACAAATGTGGGAGAACTCTCTTCCCACAAACCATATACTGTTTAGTGAGCTATTTAACCAGATCAGTTCAATAAAAATGGCACAATAGAAGGCTGGAAAATCATTGCCTGGTCTGGTGAGTCTCGATTTCTGCTGCGACATTCGGATGGAAGGGTCCGAATTTGGTGTAAACAACATGTAAGAGTGCCTTGCATCAATAGTTCAGGCTGCTGCTGTCAGGGCTCTGTGTGCGGGCAGGCGGAGATGAGGATCCAAATGCAGGACTCTTGGAGACTGAATGGCAAACTCAAAGAACCTCAGCTTTATTGCTGGCACAAAACATAAACCAAACTGAGAATGCTAAGACAAGAACACACAGGCGATTCTGAGGGTACGACGCGACGCTGAGCGCTGGAGGACACACAATAAATACACATGAGGGAACAAGGAACAGGTGGGAACACAGCTGGGAGAAATTAGACCTAACGAGACAGAGGAAGCAAAACTAGAACACTGACATAAGACATGGGCCTTCAAAGTAAAACAGGAAACAATTCACAAAGACGCAGACTTGACACTGAACTAAACCTACACTAAACACGAGGGCGCAAAACACAAAACCTAAGAACAAAACCCTAAACCAGAATAAACTGAAACAGAAAATGCTGGGTCAAAATGACCCAGAACAGCTGCTGGTGTAATGGTGCGTGGAATACCAACTGACTGTGTTTAAACACCACAGAATACCCGAGTATTGTTGCTGATCATGTCCCTTTATTAGCACAGTGTACTGATGACTGCTTCCAGCAGGATAATGCATCATGTGCCAAAACTCAAGTCACATTAAACTGGCTTCTTGTGCGTGTTCTCTGCACTCAAATGACCTCCACAGTCACCAGATATCAATACAACAGAGCACCTTTGGCACACAAAAATTTGAATTACGGACTCCAACAGCAGTTTATTCATTCAAGTGCTTTCTGAAAATCTGTGTAATTTAATAACCTGAAGAAATATTTAAATACTGCACTTCAAAAATGCTGTAGCTGTTTTATAAGATGTTCGATTCTCAGAATGTACTTCTTTATGCCAACAAACGTATAAATAGATAACATGCTGGAGTTTTAATCGTGGCTCTAAAGAGGTTTCAAAACAGGTTTTTGACCTTCAATCATAACTGTACAATTATCTCTATTAATTAAATATGAAACATAAAAAATAAATAAAAAGAATGAGAGCCTCCTTTTTAAATAAATAATAATAATAATGGTAATTTCGTACAGGTTTAATGTGTGTTTCCTGGATCCATCCATCTGTGAACTATGTCTATGTTTGACCCTGCATATTAGTTAACATTAGCACTTCAATTCATCATGTAAATATACCACATTTAGCCACACGTGCTAATTTTCATCTGCAGGCCCCGGCAGGTTGGCGGCATATTAAATTAATCAGCAAAACTAAACACAGAGGAGCATGTAAGCATAATTAAAAGGCGGAAATGTGTAAAATACAACACATAGAATATTATATGACTGATCAAACACACCTCACACTTTTTATTAGTTGTTTATATTTCGTCTGCCGCCCCACAGTTAGAGACCGACGTAACTAAGACTCACGATTACACCTATGTCTCCTCCAACTATACACAACTTTGGTTATTTATTTATGTATTTATTTTTTGGTAATACCAAGTGTATTACATCTGATACATGATTTTTTTTTCTGAGTTTTTGAGACTTGACTTGACGTGATGTTTTTCTTCCTGAAAATATTACAATAAATTGCAGAATATATTTTTAAGCAATAAACTGCAAAATAAATAAATGCCAGATGTAGCAAATAATACACAAATCTAAACTGATATTTGCAAATTCATATTTTATTTGTTTTATTTTATCAGAGGATAGAGAATCAGGGAATGAACAAAACAAAAAAATTCATGTACACCTCTCATGTACATCGAAGCTACTTAGTCATTCCCTATCTTTCTTTATCACTTCCTATCACTTACTTACTCACACAGTATCCCCCTTCTCCTTAAAGTCCCTCTTTGTCTTGGTATCGCCTTTCTCCTGATTCCTACTTTCTAAGAGGGCTCAGAATGGTCTAATCACTCGCGAGACCAAACCTGCCATTCAGACGGATTGTGAGGGTACTACTTATTTCATTCTCTGCTACTTAGATTACAGCTAATCATCATCTCATTCTACTTTCTCTTTCTTATCCTAATCACCCCCAATTTAATTTCTGTCCTTTATTCGCATGGCATTAGTGTCTCCTTTTTCTCCCTCTCTCTTTCTCTTGAATCCTTTGACCTTGCCCTGTCTTTTTCCTCTCTGTCGTTTATTTTACATAATGTCCTGCAGCTCCATTAGTTCATTTCACATTGGTGTGAAGTGTCCTGTGGGCTGCAGGTGTGTGTGTGTGTGCCATTACCGAGGCAGCCTGCCTCTCTGCCCGCCTGCTATCCTGCCTGTCATTTTGCATCACACGCCGCTTGACCGACAGCCTGCGAAAGCGGCTTGTCACCTAATTTTCAAGCTCTGTTTTTGTGTCTCTTTTTCTATAAATCACAAGTGTGTGTATGTGTGTGTGTGTGTGTGTGTGTGTGTGTGTGTGTGTGTGTGTGTGTGTGACATGAATTCCAATGTCTAATTTAAGGTGTCTGATTTGTTGAGAATGTCTGCAGGTTGGACAAATATAAAGGACTGATCCCTGAAAGCAATTACATCTGAGACTCACACTGATAAAACCAAACAATTATTTCTAATGAACTGAAGACACTATATACACTGCCATCATAGTCTACTGTTCACTAAGCCCCACTGTCTGAAGTTATTGTTGCAAGCTCTCCATTTGCACCCATTAAACAGGCCGCTTACAATGATAACAATAGCAGATGAATCATTTTTCAAACGTTTTTTTTATTCTAGACAGACGCTGATGAAAGAAGCTTTTGCGTTTCTCGTCTGTGGCCATCACTTTCACCACTGATGGATGATTATATGATAATTAATAGAATTAATGGATATGGATAATTAGTAGAAGATAATTAAACTGACAAAAATTGAGGCTTTTTCTAACAGACATTTTAATATTTCAAATTGTCTTTTTATAAAATTTTCGAAAAGGGCTTCATGTACATGACTGGTTTTTAATAACACTAATAGGCTCAGCTTGAGCAGTGGATGTGTAAAACAGGGAAATAAAACCACATTGTTTTTATGCAGTCGTTCATAGGTTCTCAATCCGAAGTTTAAGAAAACCTGAAACACTGTTATGTCATCACAAAACGTTTTGGCTGATAAGCATAGTTGTTGCATTCTGACTATATAACCCTGCTGATGAGCGTTGTGTAGTGCTAATGTGCTAATGCTGCTTGCTTCTGGTTGACTATAAATTCCTCAAATCCAGTAAAGGTGGAGAGGTGAGCCAGCACACAAGACAGGACAGGACTGTCTTGTGTGGGTTTTCTTTATGTACTCCAATTTCCTCCCACAGTCCAAAGACCTGCGCATTACATTAATTAGTGAAACTGAATTCAGCATAGGTGTGAATGGTCGTCTGTCTCTCTGTGTTAGCCTTGCAATACATTTGCAACCTGCCCAGGGTGTTCCCTGCCTCTCACCCCAACACAGCTCGTTAAGTAACGAGTGGATGGATAGTAAAAATGGGGTGTGGACTGTGTCTGCACACTGGAGACTAAATATGTGAAGGGACCTATGACCCAGGTTAAATATCATGAACATGCTTAGAGTTGTTCACATCAGAGGCTGCACTGAGTGCAGCATAGATAGTGGCATAAATGGTTGCATGCGACTGTGAAAGAGGAAGATTTATCTTCCCTGTGTGCATCTCCTGTTGCTCCCTTTAGTGGTCGCCACAGCAGATAATCTGCCTCCATCTCACCCTACCCCGATCATCCTCTTTTGTCACACCAACCGTCCGCATGTCCTCCTTCATCACATCCGTGAATTTTCCCTGTGGTCTTCCTCTTTTCCTCTTACCTGTCAGCTCCTTATTCAACATCCTTTGTCCAATGCATCCACTATCCCTCCTCTACAATTCGCTCACCCTTTGCAGCTATAATAGCCTCAACTCTTCTACCCAGACCTCTGCTTACTATGCGCCTCAGCATCCGCTGACCCCGCTCTGTGGTTTTACATGTACCTACCACTTTGTGGCTGAGTTGCTGTCGTTCCCAATCACTCTTACTTTGTTATAATACCACTAACAGATGACTGTGGAATACTTAGTAGTGAGGAGATTTCACGGCTGGACTTGTTGCACAGATGGCATCCTGTCACGATACCACGCTAGAATTCACTGAGCTGCTGAGAGCGACCCATTTTTCACAAATGTTTGTAGAAGCGGTCTGCATGCCTAGGTGCTTCATTTTATACACCTATGGACAAGGAAGTGATTGGAACACCTGAATTCAAAGTTCAATCATTTGTGTGCAGCGCCTCGCTCTGGTTGCCCCTGGATTGACGTCAGATGGAAGGCTTAGCTCTTATTAGCAGAGAGGTTCGGTGACCGTGACACCATCATCATTGCAAACAAGAAGGGACTCAGAGCCGATCCAATGTAATCCCGCCACCACCTTGAACCCCATCTGTCACTCCTACTGCACACCTCACCAAAGTCTTGCTCTCCTCATACATGCCCTGCACCACCCTCACATACGTCTGTGCCACTCCTTCATGCAGCACCACAGCTCCTCTCTTGGCACCCTATCATACGCTTTCCCTAGATCCACAAAAGACACAGTGGAACTTGTCCAGATCTGTATTAACACAAAATCACTTGTAGCATAAAAGCTCAAACGGTTGCCAGATTTATTTATATATTGTTTTTTTAGGTATTGCTCTGAACTGTATGTTGAATGGGATTAATACTGCTTGTTAAATCAATACAGGATGTAGATTACTGAAAAACAGTAACAACAGTAAAGAGCCCACCAGCAGACATTATGACTCCCAAAGACAACTAAATTACATTTATAGACTATAAACGTCAAGAAGGCCTAGTGGTTCCATAGTGTAGTGGTTTTCACATTCGCCTAACAAGCAAACAATCCCTGAATCAGTCCTGGGAGGAGACACAAAATACCTTTGGCATTGCATTAGGAAGGGTGTAAAAAATCCAAACTAAATGTGAATTTACCTGATGTTGCGACCAGTTGTGAATACACCTAACTTGCATATGACAAATAAAACTGAAAACCTCAAAGACCAAGAAAACAGCTTGCTAAAAAAAAGGCAAGTTTTAATAAGTTGTTGTTTTTTTTACCACATCCACTTTTTTTGTCTAGTTCCTAAAAAAAATCCGCAAAGCACCGAGGTACGTTTATTGTGGAGAAATGGGAGGGTAACTGTTTTGGTGCTCAGTTTGCTTTATTTATTTTTATTTTTTAATTTTGCCATCATTGTTTCTCTCACACTCACAGAGCACGTGTAAAGCTCATAAAAGTTGTACTCTTGAGTAATTTAATTATAAATAAATAAATAAAAGCAGCACATTTACCGCCCCATCCCTTTTTTCCCCTTCTCCTGTGGCATGTCATGACCATTTACTGTATTACAATTGTTTTTTTCCCACACTAATCACCACACTTGCTCGTTTTGTATCATGCCAAAGCTTCTTTTTCATCCAGACACATTAAACACGGCTCTGGTGTTTTGGCTACACTACAGGAATCTCTAAAAGGCCTAGGTGTAGCACCACAGAGTCTGCAACAGTTAGTTGTGTCAATTGGGGGGGACGAAGGCGGGTGGAATCACTTGAGAGGCATTATTCAAACTTTGGGTAGATGTGACACCAGAGAGCCAGATAACGAACACAAACCTCTGTGTGTGTGTGTTCCTCCAGCTCCCTGAGGTACTGCTGCCTAACATGTGAGCATAACCTACAGTTAAATCAGTGACTCCGCACTCTCGCTGAACTCACTCGAGACCCAGCAGACGACAGAGATACCCAGTATTTTTAATGTGCACACTCATCTGTGTGTACATAAAGCACAAGTCCCCGCTGTGCTGGCAACTATCCCTCTCATTCTTACACGTATGAATGAATTATGTCTGCCGGAACAGCATCAAGTGGCTGCTGCATGATTTAAACCCATCACGACAGCGGGCGTTGGGTGCGTTTGATTTTTTTTTCTTCCTCAGATCGTCACAGACACTTCTCTGGATACGTGGCCGGAGTCGAGGCCGCCTCTGTGGCTGCAGCCTCTGTGGCTGCAGCCTCTGCGTCAGCGCGCGGCGCTGTACAAGAGCCGAGCAGAGAGAGCCTCTAGCAGGAGGGCTGAAAGGATTTGGCAACTCATCTCCATGTCATGCCAATGAAAGCCTGTCTCCAATTAGATTTGCAGAGGAAGAGCGACATATCGGCCCACCGCTCAACAAGCCCTGGTGGGAGAGGATTGAAGGGTAAAGAGACAGCAGAGAGGAAGAGAGGCAGACAAAGAGGACAGAGAGTGAGTGAGTGTGTGTGTGAGACAGAGAGAGAGAGAGCAATAGCTGTTAAGGCTGAGCAAGAGTAGAGTAGAGTCTCGCTTGAGAAAACAGGCAAACCCTAAGAACTCCCAGAGACGAGGGCTCACAAACACACACACACACAAAACATGTGCACAAGTGGCAGTGCACACACATCCCACCAACACTCAGCTTATTCCACTTCATCACACTCGTCTTTCACCACCTTTCATCTTTCTCCCTCTGTCTATCTCTCCTCCGCACATCCCGAGCACCGCCGCCCGCCATCGCCGCTGTCAATCTCTCAGTTTGAGCCCAGCTTGCTTCATCATCATATTTTTAATCAAACACACACGGCGCTTTAATTAATCTTATATTCGGCTGTTTAATTATCAACGACCCTGTTTCGACGTCTAATCCTCGGCTCCATTCAGTACACTTCATTTTAAACATCCCATAATGTTCTGATTGAATTACCCTTGCTATTTTGGGTCTAGGAAATGATTTCAGAAGCGCTGAAATATGATTCACTCCCACAACTGCCAGTGGAGCGATGATGATGATGGCGGCGGCGGCAGCGGTGGTGGTGATGGGTTATTTTACAAACCCATCGTCTGGATACGAGGCAGCATTTAAGATCATAAAACATACAGACGGCGAGTAAAAACAACATTCATTAACTCGTTATCATTTAATGTCTTCATTAAACATTGTTAGCGCTGATAAAAGTTGGCTTGGACTGATTAAGCGCTGCTGGTGTAAAGAGCTGATTTCTATTTGGTCCCCTATCATGTGCATAATTATGTAGGAGTAAACATAACGGAGTAATTTAAGCAATATAATGTAATCATTAGTGCATGCTTGAACAACTCCCATGCTACTGGCTCAAGTCAGTGAAACGAAAAAAAATAAATAAAAGAATAAAAATAAATAAATAAGAATTTATTACAATTTTTTAAAAATTAAATAAATTAAACAAAAAATGTACAAATATATATATTTTAAATTAATTAAATTTAAAAAAAACATAGTGACAAATTTCTTTTTAAGCTTAGAGAGAGAAAGAGAGGCTGTGGAGATGACTGAGAGCGCGCTTGTCTACATTTGCCTTAACAAGTAACCTAATGAAGCTTTTTGCTGTAATTAAAAGTGACGGTTTAATTCGACACTGTTTTGGGAACATTTGCAGAAGTACCAGAGGCCACTCCATGTTAGAAAACAGCAGAACGGTCCAAGCAAACCTCCTGGGATGCAACGTTCCCCCTCGCTGTGGGATTTAACAAAGACTACAGACGCTTACTCTCCCTCTGGCTTCAACAAACGCACACGCGAGCACGCACATGCTACGCAAACAGATTTTTAAAAAGATGGTCACTGTTGTTGTCAAACCAACGTCCTTACATAGAGTCTAAAATAAAATGAATGAAGGCTACATAAACCGAATGTGTATCGCGGCGTATTCTAACAGTCCTCAGATTTTGTGTGTGTGTGTGTGTGTGTGTGTGTGTGTGTGTGTGTGCCACCTCGTATTAATGTTAATGGAATGTTTCTTTCTAAATTAAGGCATAGCAGAGCAGCCATGTGCAGTCCTCAGGATGGAAATGTAAATGGATGTGGAGCAACTTAAGGACATCGAGGCGGGCTTTTAAATGGGTGCTCTGCACCAGGCGAGGAAACATTTAGACGTCTTTATTTTTTGTTTTTACTGACCCACTGGGTGTGTTCCCAGCGTGATGTGCCAGCTTTTGGTGTTCCAAGGTCAACCATTTTTAGAGATGTGAACAGAACTTAGAAGGGTATCCTCATATGTAAGTGTGAGGTCATTTTCTTCCCCAAAAACACCTCTGAGGAAGTGAGCTGAGGATGTGGATGGCTGACACAACACAGGGCCTTCGGTAAGGCTTGTGGGGGGAGGCGGTAGATGGCTGTCTCATATGAATTTCACCACCAGACAGTTACTTTAACTACAGTTTCATCCAATTCAACTTTAAGGCATCCACAGACAGTAAAGAGCAGCGTCCGCTTTCTTTACATCTACCTGTTCAACAAGCCTAAACAGGCAGAAAAGACTTTTTTTCAGATTCTTCCATCCACCACTGTGACAGCACGGATTAATTAGGAACAAGCTTAAATGAAAACTGTGACTACTTGCTCACTCAGTTTGCCACCTTCAAGTCCTCTCAATGAAGTGGACGTCTGGCGTAGCAGTTTCCTGTCCTATATGTGCCGCAAGAGGAGTAATGATTAGCCGATCATGACTCAACTAAAGCAGGGCTAAGACCATTGTCAAAATTTGCTGAGTGGAGTGCCTCCACCAGGATATTTTAAATATCCAATGCCATCCTGGAGGCACATGGTGAACCAATCTAAACTGTTTTGTATGAATCCGCTCCTATACTCCTACAACTCAGTATGTTGGCATGGCTACAAATGCTGCCATTGGCTTCAAGAGCTTATATTAGTTTCTAGTAATTGGTTGGGGAAAATCGAATCCCTTCCTGCAAGGGAATCAGCTAGAGTGGAGGCAATGCCAGAGTGAAGAAAAACAGTGCCAGGTAACTTTTTTTTTCTTTTCTCGTATCAAGCTTTGAATCTGCAAGACAGTTTTAAACTGACCTGCAGGCTGAGAGCATCTGTCTAAAAATGATACCTGCAGAATGCTGGGGCGTGTCTAAAAGGGACCACAGGTGTGCTGCATTACATGTGCTTTACACAGTATACTGTGTATATGCCGTATTATATATAATAAAGCAAATACACCCTGTTTTCTGGTGAAAGAAGAGAAATGAACCCGTTTATTTCACAACCCATCTTCAGGCTTCAGATTATATTAATTTAGAACGATAATTGTAGTCATAATTATTAGTAATTACAAGTTTATTAACAACTAAAAACATAATCAAATGTTCTTTGAAAACAATTTCTCTTCTACTGAAGAATCTGGATTGAATTACCCTTTTTAAAGATTTTTAAGGATATTTATTCTAACTAAATCTGTCTTTACAAAACTGCATCAGAATGTATACATGGAAGCACGGTGGATCCAAAAATAATTATATGTTGAGTCTCCCACTAGTGACTGGAAGGCAGCTCCTTTCTTCCTCCCCACCTGCTGAGTAAAGCTCACACATCTGCAAATTACATGCTACAGCCTTACAGCAGGCTCAGTGCATCAGCTCCCTGCAGAAAGCTGTTATTGGTTAACAAACAGCACACTTCTGCCTAAAGGTACCGACTGCCATCAGCAGGATCCTTGGTTATGTGGTCCCTACAATCTAAATTAATTTGTAAATGATTTCTTTTAATGCCGTCACCTAATTATTCTTTATCTTTATAAACACTTATTCGACTGAGTGTTGCCTTAAATATGGCAAATATAAAACCGAGTCCTCTGTGAACCGACAGTGCCGATGCAGTCTGCAAGAGTCTCATGTCTGACGAGTGGGACTTGAATTTTATGCCTTCATTCAGAGCATCTGGTGCTGAAATTTCAGATTTCCACACAGAGAAATAAAAGCTCAGCTCTCACCATAATGCGTCTCTACTGCTGGGATGCTGACAGCGGTGATGAACGAGTCAATGACAGTGGACGGCAGCATAAGAGGCTGTACCAGCATGGATCAACAGCAGTTTAACCAACTTCAGCACTACGGCTAAAAAAACCAAGCAGAGCTCCAGAAAACAGAAATGGGGCACACTGACCCTTTTTTCCCCCTCAAAATATATATATATATATTTAAAATAGCTCACTATATGTTTCTAAGTAGCTCTGACTACAATGTTACAGCTAAAATAAGTTCAATTTTTATTCTTCTTCTCTCACGTACTGACTAAATCTTTTTTTTTCACTTATTTCCATGTTTTCATTTGATATAACGCCTCAGGCGAGTTTTCAGTTGGTCAAAACGTACCTATAAGATTACCTTTTGGTTTACTTAGAAAACACATGATTTCTGCAGAATGACTTTTTAAAAATAACCATATAGTACGGTGCAAAAGTCTCAAGCTACCTCTCACAATTTGCTATCACAATAGAATGCAGGTGCGGGAATTAATTGAAATGTGCAAACATACAGGGAAAAACAGCAAATGAGGCAAAAACAGAGATTTTACGACTCTAATGCGCTTATGTTGTGTGTGTTATGCAGTGGTGCACATTTTGATGCAGTATGACTGCCTTCATTCTTCAAAATAGCTTTTCTTCTAATTTATTTAAGTAGTTTTCAGGAACAGTTCTGCAGGCTTCTTGAAGGACATCCAAAGCCCTTCTTTGGATGTTGGCTGCTTTTGTTCTGTTCTCTATTAAAATGATCCCACACTGCTACAATAACGTGTAGGTCCGGGCTCTGGGAGGCCAATCTATGACTTTTAGCGATCAATTGTAGGATTTTGTTGTCAGGTATGCTTTTACGTTCAGTGTTTAGTTTTTTCATTGACATGCTGAAAAATTAATTAATTTGCCAATCAGATGCTTTCCAGATGTTATTACCCAGTGGATAGAAATCTGACAGTACCTTCCTGTCTTCATAATTGCATGAATTTTAACACCACTGACTAAAATGCAGCTATAAACCATTTACAAGCACTGGCATACCACTCTCCTGACCTCAGTACATACTGCCGACGATTTGAATAAAGATTTTCAATTTGGTTTCATCACTCCATCACACCTGTCGCCACCGATTTTCATCCAGTTCTTGTGTACCTCAGGCTTTTCTCTCCGTTTCCCTTTCTAAAGAATGACATCTTGAAAGACACTGAGATCATTTCTGCTGAGGTTTCAGCCGACAGCAGATGGATCTAATGAATGGTCAGGTCCTGCGTCAGGTCTGAGGTGGATTTTTTCCTGTTTTAACATGTGATTTCCAGACACATGTCACCTGTTGTAGACAGTCTGACCTGTTATAGAGCTGCCACCTCTTTTTTGTCCTTTACTTGACCAGGTTTCTCAAATCTTTTTGAGAACGCACAGTACACCACACTAGCAGATGCAACGTTTTCAATTAACAGCCCTTTGCCTGTCAGACTAAATTACCTTTGACATTTATCACAGATTCATTCATTCAGATAATGATGTGTTTTTGTGACAGACTGTTAGTAACAAAGAGCCTAAAGACACTACTTCAATTTGGTTCTTTGCTAAGTTGTCTGTTATCTGTTCACACAACACTGGTTCATCCATTTTAAGCAAAACAGAGAGCCATGAGGGGTGGCTAAAGACTTGTGCACAGTCTCAGTTTCAGTACATTTAAGCCTTCCCTTCTTGGTCCTCTTAGATCATCCTAAATTACAGTCATACTAACGAAATTATGAGTCATATCTCTATTATCCCCAGTAGTGAGGCAAACTATTTTCTAGCTATTCTGAGAAGAATAACAGGATTATCAATACTCACGCCCTCTGCTATGTCAAAATTAAAGTGTGTAATAGAGTAAACATATGAAGTCATGTTATAAAGTGTTTAAAGGTAATTGATCAATTTTTAAGACATTAAGCTGCAGCAGGATCTGTTATTCACAGATGAGAACCTGCTGTAAAATCCAGCCTAAAGTTTCTCAGAAAGGTGATGCACCACAGCAAGGCTGTAGCACATGATTCACATCAACTTCATACTCGTCCAACCTTTCAGGGCTCTCTTGTGTCTCTTCCAGGAAGAACAGAGGTGGTGGCATCCAGGAAGAGACCACTCCCCACAGGACAGAAATGTCTCATCACATGATAAAGGTGATCACTCAGAACAACTTTGTATTGATTTGCGGTAATCCTCCCCTCTAGAGGCAGGAGTAGACCCAAACCATTTTAAACAGTGACATCATCTTCAAATCACACACTAAGCAGGGAGAAAAAGGCTCAATCACTGGCTGAGGAAGAGTGCCACATGGCTCACACTTGGCTAAGCGAGCAGCGCTAGGTCACAGCTGACAGACTCAGAGGAGGCGGCTGCATTCAGTTATCACTCAGAGAATAAAAGTCCCTTGTGTTGTGTTATATTCGAAGGGTTTATGATTTTACATCAAACTTTAAATTGTCCCTTAAAAAGCTTATTATTTGAATGAATGCAGGCAGTGCTCATATTTGTTTACTTCCCCTTTTGAAGACTGAAATTGAATGAAATACCGGAAGGTGCACCTGTGCAGTGCTTTTGTGTACTCAGACAGCTGCAATTCAATAAGCCAGCCCAAACATCAGCCTCCAGATCACATCCATCAAGCCCTCTCTAAAGCGATTCAACTAAACCATCACGAAGACAGGATATATTAGAGGGCTGTTTAGAGTGTAAGTAGTTAGGTGCTTCACTGTGCAAAGGTCTTCAGTCACCCCTCATTTCTGCACTTCTGCTTCAGAGTCTGTTCTAAGTGGTCTTAAGCAATATTTTTCCAGACTTTCTGGAGGTCTTTAAAGCTTTTCTCTCAACACTGATTGCTTTTTCACCCATCTTCAGTTAAGTCTTAGTACCATTTCAGGTGTATGTATTGTTTGCTTTCTTGTTTTTTTAAGCCACTTAACATTGAGCGAGGAATCCTTCAGGCACAAGAAAGGCACCTAATTCAAGGGATAAACCACTGTTGTGTCTGTGCATAATGGACAACTTAACAAAGGACAATTTTAAATTGTATCTTTATGCAGTTACCAGCAGCCTAAGATTTATGATCCACCATGCAATACCATCTGGAAAGAATCTAGCTGGTAATGGTCCCAAACACACTGTCAGTGTAGTCAAAGCATACCTGGGTAGAAAAACATACCCTGTAGCACTGTTGGTCATGGATTGGCCTCCCCACAACCCAGACCTCTCCATTATTAAAGCAGTGTGGTATCATCTTAACAGAGAACTAAACAAAAGGCAACAAACATCCAAACAAGAGCTCTGAATGTCCTTCACGAATCCTGGAAAACTATTCCTGAAGACTATTTAAGGAAATTAGAAGAAAGTTCCGACTCCACAGTGCTATAAACACTGATTTAAAATGTTTTTTTCCCCTTACGAGTTCTTCTCTTATGGTAAACCAGATGTGATAAACCTACAACCAGCACTCTGCCATCAGAATTCATTAAAACACCAGAGGGTTTCTATTATCTCCTCTAAAAGACTCCATCATGGATTCAATTCTGCACCACTAGCTACTGAAACATAATCATCAACTGAATGTCTAATTAGAACAAATTAATCTCCCTGTCTCACAAATACATTCGCTACTACATATAAACACATGCACACACTTATACACACCAAATGACATGTAATGCCCAGTAAACCCCTGCAGCACGCACACACACACAGAAACACAAGGGCTCCTTTGAAAGCACAGAAAACCACTGTTTGCCTCAAGCTTTCTCCACCATTCCATCACCACTGTGTGCACCGAGAGGGAGATACAATTAATTGTCTGATTCAATCTCCCACTGTTACATGTGACGCTCCGACAGCACTCACGTTATGTCAGTCAAGACCAAAGCCTTGTCCTAACACGGAGTGGCAGAGAAGACGGCAGAGAACAACAGATTAAATCAAGTCTGCAAAGCAAATGTGTAAAAGACGGGAAACCGTTCATTATAATAAAAAATGACAGAAGATAAAGGTGAGAATGTAGGTTTTTTGCTCCACGTAGCAATCTCCGACTAAAATAAAACATGAACGGAGGGAGCTTGTCAGACATCGCAAGTCTAAGTAAGACAATGAGACAGGGTGGAGGGGGTGGGGGTGAGAGGTGGAGGGTAGGGAGCATCACCTCTGGCCCAGCCTGCTAATAGAAAGCTCCTTCATGAGGAGTTGATTAAGCTCGTTAGCACAGCGGAGAACGCAGGTAATTAATCACTGACACATGGGAGCTTGCATGCTGATTGGGCCATATCCCACCAATCCAAACGAGCACGAGACATAATTAGACCTGACCCCGGCTATCACGTGGCCCGGAGAAGCGACTGGTGTGCCAAATAAAAATAGGAGAGACACATATGAGCATTAATAGATGGATTATAGATTTTTTTTATAAAGTACGATCACTTTTTCATGAACCCTGTGAGTTTTAAAACTAATTCAATTACTGCAATGTAATGAGGGCAGACAAGCAGAGACTGAAATATGTGAAATATATCCCCAACTTCTCACAATGCAACAGATTACACTGTTTTCTTTGACCCAGAGAGCAGCGCAGTGGTGCAGTATTTAGCACACTTCCTGTTCGGCCGTTTGAATGTTCTTCTTGTGATTCTGTGGGGCTATTGCTTCCTCCCACAGTCCACAAATATCACCCTAATATTAGCATGTTAGGGTAAATTGACCTCTCGCTGCCTCACACCCCATGACAGCTGGAATAGGCTCCATCCCTCCCGCGATCCAGCTGCATGATTTATGTTTCTGTGCTGATAAAATCAAACAATATAAAAAGAGGTGATTGAGTTTTATATATTTTCAGGTTCAACAGTGGCAAATAAAAAATGGCAGAGAGACAAATAAGGTGCAGGACTAGAAGAAAAGTGGAGGTTTATTTAACCCTTCGATTTTAAACCTCTGTAAATTGTTAAGTTACATTTTTGTATTAAATAAACAAAATATACCATCAATGTGTGACAAAGCTGTGTGAATTCCAGCACATTTCAAGAGAAAATGCTGAGCTGGATGACCAATTATTCACCGCAACCTCCAACGGATGGTGTTTGACGTGTTTTCTTTTCTTTTATATTTAATTAGAATCTTCAATAATTTGTAAGGGACAGCTAAACTAAAAGAAATGATCATAAACTTATTGTAAAAATAAAAAGTTAAATTACAGAAGCAATGTTATGTGGTTAAATCCAAGTTTGTCATGCATCAGAAAATATTAACCTAAATTTGATGTTAAGATAAGAAAACTGATTTCTAAGCACTACCAAGTCACGTCACATAATTTTTTTTACATTGTTAATGTAATTGTTTCTTTCTCAGCTACAAATGGCACCGATTCTGTAGAATCACCTGTTTAACTGTGCGTTTTTTGCCCAAACCTAACCATACAGCTTGTGAAAACAGAAGAAATGTCACGAGATAATGAAAGGTAAGCAGACCAGAGCAGAGAGCAAAGTGGATTCAGGCAGCGCCGCCTCTTCAGCCTTCAAATATGGATGTTTGCTGTTGTTTTAACCTGGAAACGCATGGCTGTGTACTGCTTCTGTACAGCAGGGTGCACAGCCTCCATTTAATGAGGCGATAATGACCTACTGGTAAGACGGAGGAGGCCGCCTTCTGGTGGTATGTATTTGACTGATAACATTATTCTTCAACTCCAAAAGGGTTGATTGATTAGTACAATCATTGGATTTGTTGAGCTCTGTTGCCGACATAACCTTCATGATATCTTTTAAATGGTCTCTAATGATCTCCTATGTGTGTGTGAAGGGAAATAAAGCTGGCAACATAAACAAACATGTGCTAACTCAACAGCTGGAAACACTGACTGAAGATAGTGGAGCAGAGAGTAAATCTGAGTAAATCTAGTCTCAGAGTAAATCTGAAACTAAATCACATAAATCACCCTTTAAAAACGTGTTGAATGAATAATTAAATATTTACCTGAAAGCCATCGTGTAAAAATAAGAACTTGTGACACTTTTGAGAGGAACAAATATTAACCAACTGTAACGTTTAGACAGTATTCTCTGACCTCCAGGTAATTTTAAGTGTATAATAAAATAAAATATATGTTTTATTTACTTAGTATTTATGGAAGTATTTATTTTACTTTTATATGCAGTCCTCGGAGTGCAAAGAATCCATATCCTGCATGTAGCATCTCAGCAGAAGTAATCTGAGTGAGCTAATGCACATCACACAGCAGAAACACAATACTCAATGAAAGAACTGCTCAGGACAGCAGAAACTCAGGTTTAAGTTTAACGCTAATCATAAATCTAAAATCCACTCTGTGGAACTACAAAACACTTGAAGTGAGGAAGACCAATAATAGGTACAAGCCTAAAAGCAGAGTCTTTAATAAATGGACTAAAGTCATGAATGGATGACAGGCAAGAAGGTAAAGTCCAAAACCAGGGGTGGAAAAAGGAGAAAAATGAGGAAAGAAACTAAAATATACAAGAAATCTTAGAACTGCAGAACTAAAAAACAAACAAACAAACATGAGGAACGCAAACTGGCTTGCAAGCTTGATTGATTAAACTAACAACACAATCTGGCGAACAGAGAGGGAAAGGGAATGCATGAAACGGTCAGGAAAAGAACAAAGGCAGGAAGCAAATAGGAAGCATAAAAAACAGGGATTACAAAATAAAAGAGGAAGTTGCAGAACAGAAACCCTTCACTCCTCAACACATCAGGAGCAGAAAAGCTATTTCATTTTGAATCATAACATCTGCTGCAACTAAAACGACTGCATGTGCGGCCAGTACAAACAACAGTTTTGATGGCAGCTTCAGTAACTCTGGACTGCCATCAAGGCTAATCTAAGGTTCGGTGTCTCTTTTTAGAAGCGGAGGGGCCGGGGATTTAACTACCAAGCCCCGTGATTAACAGACAATCTATTCTACAGCTGGAGCCAAAGCCACCAATAAAAAGTGGATTCAGAGCTCGATATGAATTCAATAACAAATCCTCTCAAAACCTTCTTGAAGCAATTAACGGGTACCTTTAGTCTGATCGCTCACATGGGGAATTCAGTGTTTCATTAGCAGAATAGGCTCATGACACTGTCGCCACTCCATTTCAATATTTAACAGATGTCCTGCTTTCACTTATTCACTAATTATTTGCAGTCAGATTAACCCTGCGCTGTCAATAAAATCCTGCACTTCCTGCAGGTTTTTCACATTAAAAGCCTTGCAGGAAAAGGGGGGGAACTCAAAGCTTTGAATGTGGAACATTTATGGAAGACATATGGCTTGACAGCAAATTTAAAGAGAAAAAAAGAAACATCAAGAGGAGAAATAATGAAAAAAAAAAAAGGTCTTCCGCACATGTGACGTGAATCTGTTGCGGTGCTGGTGGAGGAGCAGGAAGCAGCAACTGCAAGGTAAAATCAAAGCAGATAAACACTAGAGATTCAATATTTGCTTAAAAGAAGACAAATCAGGCAATTAAAGTGAAACAAGGTCGTAATCTGCACTGTGAATGCGCAGCATACTGCACTGCATTACTAGGCTGATCTACAGCTGTAAGCCTTTAGTGAGCCTTTAACTGTGTCAAAAATCATATTTGCCCTCTCTCCTCCCTCTGCCTCACCCTCCTGCTTCCCTCTATCTTCCCTGCATCCCCACACTCAGCCTTTTCAATTCAGCTTTCCTCTCTAACAAGCACACAGGGTGAGAGTGCAGGCTGAAGTCAAGAGCGCAGCGCAAAGAGAGACATGCGGTTCAAAACCTTGTCATGACGCGCCTTCCCTCATCACGTCTTAACTCCATTTCCCTTTCAGAGTTCCCTCATCCCCTCCCTCCACTTTTCTTGAAGCGTCAATCTCTTACTCCTCCACGACTTTCAGACATTCATGAGAGCCCGGTGAATGAAGGCGATTTCCCCCCCCCCAATATGTCATCATCCCAATGCCTCCACTCTGCTTTGTCTTCTTCTCTCTATGCCTCTCTGAGTCGCTTGCACTTTTTCTGCCCTCTTTTTTTTTCTTGTATCGCTCTCTCTCCCATCCCTTTATCACGCGCGCCTCGGTTAAATCAGATAGGCCGGATAAGTGTGGCAGCATGGTTACACAGATACCACGGGCACCAGAGAGAGCAAAAATCAATCACTTCACCCCTTCCCTTTCATCAGCTATCTTTTCCCTCTGTCTTTGTAGCCCTCCCTCCTTCAATCTTCCCGCTCTTCTGTTTCACAGCATCTTCTTCCTCGTTATCTTCTGAATACCATTCAGCATTTCCTTCCTATTTCAATATGTTGCCTTTTCCCTTCTCACCCTCTAAAAAATAAAAAAATAAAAAAAAATAGGATGCCCTCCCTCCCTCTGTCCCTCTCCTCCAGCACAGATGCCAACCCATCTTTCCCGCATTTCCTCCATTTGTGCTGCACGTCTCCTTCGACAGTGCAAGACTTTTTTGACTGACAGCAGCTGGCCTGTCAAAGCCAGGGAAGTCGGGGACGAAGAGGACTGGGAAGCAAAGAGCGAGCGAGAGACACGCGGAGAGGGGAGAAGCGAGGGATAGAGAAAGACATTTCTAATTCAAAGAGACGTGCAGTGTTTCCGTGGCAACTCGGTTTCTATAGAAACGGTCTTGCTAAAGATGCCATTAGTGTGAAAAAATACCTACTTACACTCCGCCGCACTGTACGCACACAAATATAGGAACATATCCGTTCCTATGTGCTTAGTCTGCATTTGAAAAGAGAGCGAGAAGGACGCACACGTGAGCGCGCTCCTGCTCGCAGTTTTACTCATGCACACACCTGAGGTCAATTATAATAGCTCAATTACAGGCCACTTATGTTCGTAGCTCAATTACACATTTGGCCCTTTGGGAAAAGAAATGACAAATTGTCTCGCTAATATTATTAGCTGTACTAGTCCCAATTTTGTTTTGACTTTGCTCTTCAAATCGGTTCCTTCAGATCAGGCTGAGGAGGCCAAATTCTCCATATATCATCTCATTGACGCTGACGGTGTGCAGATCGCAAAACGCCCACTCGTCCTCACACATGGAGTCTACTACATGTAACTAAAATAGGCTAACTCAATCTGACAGAAGTGGACTGTATATTGAGTCCTGCCTGCTCGTCGTATGAGCTGGCGCCTATAATGAAGAGCGAGCCGTGTGTGTGTGTATCCTTGTAACATCTTTGCTGTTTCGTGGCTTATGATTCAACATAATGAGGTCTCGCTACAACAGCGGAGGCAGAGTTATGTCACCGTTTCATCAGAACAAAATACCCCACCGCCACACCCTTCCCTACAGCACATGAACATGGGCCTGCTGCTGTAGGACTGCAAGTAACAAATCATTTTTGAATAATCTGTTAAATATTTTCAAAATGTAATGATTCATCATATCATGTTTAAAAAAAAAGACCCCACAAAGACTGAGACTGTCATGCAAGACTAGCATCACAACCTGACATTTGGAAAGCTTACAAAGCCGCTACTTGCAATCGAAACATTTTATTTTTCAAGATTTATAATAAGTTGATATAATAAGCTGATTCCTGCAAGCTCTTATTTTATGCTGGATACATTCAGATTTTTCATTTAAACAAAACATATGACCTATTTCAAAGAAAGCCCACAACTCTGCTTTAATGAGACAGATCAGCGTCCTTGAGCAAAACTTCAATTTTTATTTACCACTAATTCAGCTCACTGATTTCTAATAATCAAGCATAGCGTTAGCCCAGGCAGGAATCTCATATAGGGTGTGCTATTTAAGCAACTTTAGTCTCCTTACAGTTGCTGTGAATATTAAACAACTCAAATACTGAATGAAAAGGAGGAGCTGGGATAGAGGTGGGTGGCAAAGCAACTTACAGATTCAGAATATTTGGAATCAGAATCAGAACCAGAAGACATTTAGGGATTAAAAAAGCATTTGATTCTGATCTTTCTGAATCTGCAAGCTGCTTTGCAACCCACCTCTATCCCAGTTCCTCCTTTTCATGTTGTGTTTGAATTGATCAATATTAGACCATCTGCCTTCTGCTGCGATGAGTTTCTTATTGATCTTCTTCCACCTCATGCCTTTCATATATGCACAAAGTATGGTGGGGAGGTCCCAGAACAGAACCATACGGGTAAAAATAAATCAACCCTGTGCAAGACCGTCTTTCAACATTTACACTACTCTACTTTACCCTCCTTAAATGCACTCACCTATTAAAGTGAGATCAAAGGAGCGCCTCCTGCTGCTTGAATTAACTACCACAAACATAAAAAATGCACATTATGCTAACAATAAAGTCAGTCTGCATGAAAAATAATGGTGTGATTGGCCTGAAAAGTTTACTTTATTATCATTAGTTTGCATTTATTACATTTTACATATTATTTATGGGAACGTGTGAAAGGTCCCTGGTTCAAGACGAGGGGGAGAGACAAACCCGGCGTTGGGGGTCTCAAGCTGATGCCAAGCCAAGATAAATGGGATGGCGTGTCAGGAAGAACATCCGGCACAAAATCTGTGCCAAATCAAATCATGTGGATCGCCACGGCGACCTCTTGGGAATATGAGAGAAGCCGAAAGTACCTATGAGATTCACAGAATAACTAATAACAAAATTTTGTTAGGTATGATGTACAATATGTGTGATAACTGAAGAGGAAATGCTCCTAAACAGGCAAAAAGCTTTATTATATATGTGTTAAACCCTCTAATTGGGTTTCTGATTTTCTTCCCCCTTCTGCCAATTTCCCCTTTAGACATTTTAATTTGGTAAGAGCCCATGTGAAAAGGCATGTACTGACTCTGGTTGGTCAAATTAAACATTGATATTTGTCTTTAATATATTGATCAAATTTGACAAATTAAACCAAAATAATATTTTGTTGCATCCCTTTAGTTGAGAGAAGACAGTTTTACCTTAAGCACTGAGTGTGTGTGAGATTTCTGAGAGCATTTCATTTGTTAATTTTCACAATGATAAAAGAAGCTTTACACTTATTTTTGTAAGTCGACGTACAACAGGACCCTGAATGAGGAAACGCACTTCTATAATTTACCATTTATACTCGTATTTCCCTTGACATCTCGAAAATGCAAGCTGTATTGAATTTGCTTCACTTATACCCGAGCAGTGGCTTTGAAGGGCGAGAACGTAAGCTTTGAGCCGGTGCTTGCCGGGAAGCTCTGGCTTACTTTGAAGCAGAACAGAAGGAAGAAAAAAAAGGAAATAGGGGAAGATTAGAGGGAAGAGACGAGCAGGAGAAAGATGTGGTTTAAAGATAAAGTAGGAAAGGAGAGACAGTGAGGAATCCGCAGAAACAATAGGGAAAAAAATGAGAAAAACAGTGAACACACAGAAACAGGCAGAATTTATATACAGTAAAGCTACACATTCTGGGATTTGGCACTCCCCGGCAGTGCTTGCTGAATGAACTGGACTGTGTGTGATAACACTCTGCAGGGTCTAACAGCTGCACTGTCACATTCCCTCTTCACCTTGGTATCATCAGCCTCAGAGTGAGCATACTCACAGAAAAACCCAGCTCGTGACAACTACTGATCTCTCCAAAGGTGCTTTGTGCATCAGTGCTTCAGTGCATCAACTAAGATTTCACAATCACACTGTTAGCAATAAAGTATCCTGTATCTGCAGTGGTAGAGACTTACATGACGCTTTCTGTGTGCTTGCATTTCACATCCCTTGTACTAAATATAGAACGCAGCCCCCAGGGCTGAGAACCACTGATATTTAATACAGGAGTTATTGTACTGTAGAGTCATTGTATAACTCCATCACTGTCATCGTTTGGCTGTCTCAGCAACAGTTTGCAGGCCCGGTCCTCTGCAGAGTGACAGTTTGATGGCTCTGCAGCCGGCAACAACCTGAATCTACCTGAAGCACAGTGTGCACGCTCCACTGTATGTTTTCCATCTGAGGCGAATTAAGCAAAGCGAGGCTTCAAGTGCACACTAACAGCCGATGTTGCTGTAAGCCGCAGCAGGAGGCCCGAGTGCAGCGTAGCGTAAGTGTTGAGATTCAGGCCAAAGCTGATTGAGATAAGTGCCAGCAAAGGTGCCACTCACTGGGTGTCACTCTCACCACAGATAAAGACCACTGAGCCGGATGTGTCAGTCTCTCCTACTGGAGAGACTCGCCAGCTGTCACCAACAGATATTGGTGGCAAACAAACACTCGGCTGGGGAAGATATGAACGTAGCAAACATGTTTCTGCATTCAGACAATGCTGAGAGCACATTTTCATTCTTTAAAAAGGGCATCAGTGTTTCTACTGTGCAAATACACTCAACGTAAGACAGGATTACATAATCGGAAGCTGCTCAGGTGGCGAAGTGAGTGGGCCGGCCATTAATTGAAGGATTGGGGATTTGATTCCAGATTCTCCCTAACCTCCCAGAGTAACACATTCAACCTAAAATGACTCCTGAAAGAAGAGATGCAATGGGCTTAAGATGTGTTATTCCAATCCATGACAACAGCATGGATTGGAAACAACAGTTTGTTGCTATGGACTCCGTCAAAATCCACACTGGATCCTGTGTCTTTGGGGATCTGGTGTAAAGTGCATGCATGTAAAACAATCTCTCAACAGCTTTAGTGCTTCATCATTGATTGCCTAGGACTAGTTTGACTAAAACACCGCTACATGGTCAATTATAGGTGTTTGCAAACCCACAGTTACAGACATACAAGCAGGTTCCACTTAAAAAAAAAGTTTTCTTCCGGAATTTGTACTTCTTGTGTTTTCACTCAACTTTTTCTTTTTTTGCTGAAACTGACAAAATGCATCATAATAGGATGACGGTAAATTGCACTTATAGACAGCGTGGAGCAACACATTGTGGAATTTCGTTGATACGAGAACAAAACTTCAATCCTGCACCAAAATGTCTCTTTCCGCTGCTGCCACGCCGCCGCTCTCTCTTCGCTTATCTCAATCCCAACAAATGGAGGTTCGCTGATGAATGTAAATGACTGCACTCCCCTGTTCCATGCAATTAGAACAAACTCAACCTTCCTGCCTGTTTGGGATTAAATACCCACAAGTCAGCCAGCTCTCTCTGTATTTAAGAGACTTTGCTCAGCCTGATGCAAAAGCATGAAAACCACCAGAGTTTTTGTGACAGTTTTTTTTTAAGCTCTGGCTCTTATCTTTATATCTTTTTATCTCTCGTCGACTTTTTTTTTTTATATCTCTCTGTATTCCCTAAACATAACAAACAGTGCCACGATGAAGGTCAGTTTCATGAGCAATGGCATCGGGAGCTTGCACTAATATCCGCAGCAAATACAAATTCGACATAGTGTGAGTTTTTGGGGTGTAACAAGGCTTTGGGATCTGAATGGTGTGGAGTTATGTTAGTGTTCTGTATTGTAAAACTACAGGATTATTATGCAAGATGATTTAATGTAGGCAGGCTTTACTCCATGAAAGTCCATGATTACTTGCCATAACTGAGGCATCTGTCAGCATTAATATGTTCAATCCCACAGGCAACAACTTGATGTTCAGATTTGTAACCAACCAGACAGCAGCTGTGATTGGCACACAAACAGAAAACACAGAAAGCAACAGGATGGTCCGTCACTCAATCTGATCACTGCTTTTTTCTTAAAGGTCACGGGAACCAATTCTTTGTCAGTCTGTGATCACAACAAGTCCTCTAAACTTTAAAAAAAAAAAAAAATTGCTTGTTACTGCCTCCTAAAACAACACATCTGAGCTTTTCCTAATCTGACGTCCCCGTCGACAAAAAGATATCCGAGTGCTTTCCAAGAGAAATGACTCATGCAGTAAAACCAGGTTCTTATTTTTAACTGTGCCATAATTTTTAACATTGCCTAAAAATCAACATTTTCACAGTAACAATATAAAAACTATGAGGTATAATGCAAGCTAAAAACCCAGTAACCCGTCCCCCAATGCACTGTGGGAGCGTCAAGTTGACTTAAAGTCTGAGCTACTTTATGTCAGTCAGGGGTTTCTTTCTCCTCTGAACTATTTTCAGAAACATGTTTGTATGAACTCATGCACTGAATTTAAAAGATGGGATAGCTTTTAGGTGACACCCTGCTCGGTGTTTATGACATATATCTTTATGACATATTCAACAAGAACTGGAAGCATTCCTCAGAGACTTTGGCCCATATTGACATGATAACACAGAAGGGCATCCATGATGTGAATCTCCGGCTCCACCGCATCCCAAAGGTGCTCTATTGGATTGAAGTCCAGTGACTGTGGAGGTCATTTGAGTGAAGTGAATTCACTGACACCAAGAAAATAGTTTGAGATTAAGCTTTCTAAGATCCTGTAAGTAGCAGAGGATGGGTACACTGTGGTCATAAAAGGGATGGACATGTTCAGAAATAATACTGAGGTGGGCTGTGGTGTTTAAAACAATGCTGTTAATGGGCTAAGGAAGGATAAGAAAATATCCTCCAAACAATTAAACCACCACCAACCAAAACTGTTGATACAAGGTAGGGTGGATCCATGCTTTCATGTTGTTTACACCAGGTTCTGACCCAACTGGTGTGCTCCCCTGCTCCTCTAGCTGTCTGCTTCAAGGTGCAGAGATGCTCTTCTGCTAACTAGGTTGTAGTGAGTGTTTATTTAAGTTACATTTTCTTTCCTATCAGGTCAAAATAGTCAGGCGATTCTCCTGTGACCTCTGATATCAACTAGGCACTTTCTCCCCGAGAAGTTCACTCACTGGATATTTTCTCTTTTTTGGACAATTCTCAACCTAGATATGGTTGTGTGAAAAAAATCAAATCTCATAGATCAGAAGTTTCTGAAACACTCAGACCAACCATTCCAACAATAACAATCATGTCACAATCGAAATGGCTTAACTCCCCTTTCTTCCCCATTCTGGTGCTCAGTTTGAACTCCAGCAGGTCAGCTTCACCTGCTGAAGTTCAGAAATGCTTAAATTCACAGAGTTGCTGCCATGTGATTGGCTGATAAGATATTTGCAGCAGTACACTTGTACACCTGTAGCTGAACAGGTGCACTTAACAAGTGGCTGGTGAGTGCTAATCAATACTGACATTTAAAAACAAAATAAATGGAGACAGTTTTCTTAAAGTGGTCCACCCTACCTTAACTGGTCTCAAACTGTTTGGTTGGAGAGGCGCTTGAAATATAATATCTATCTGCTGGTGTCATGAAAGGCTAATCTGATTCCATTTAAATCATATTCCATCTTTAGTTAATAAGATTAGCCGGGTAATTAGGCCTCATTTATTGGAATGCTAAAAAGCTGGATAGTTACTGCTGGCAGGGAGAAGCCAAGTGAGGCTCCCAAAGCCTTCTGACAACCTGTTGTAACCGAGTGCAATGCAGAGAAGTCTCCTGTGATCTCGAAAATTACTCATACTGTCCACGCACAGCGCAGCGGCTGATAAAACGAACTCATTAAACGGGAAGAAAGACAAGGAGGGAGAGAAAGAGAAAGCGAGAGGAAAAGGGGGATTTGCAGCTCATTTGAAGGGCACAATTAAAATGTAGAAATTTATCAAGAAAAACTTAGAGTAGAGAACGAGCTCATTGTGTGCGCGCGGCCTGATATCATAGGACAGTGAGTGTGGGACCACATTCGTAAACAGTCTATGGTATGTTGTTTCAAAGACCCCCGTACAGAAGATGAAGATGAGGAGATGAAACGGGATGAGGAAGCGATGGGATAAAACACTTTAGCCGCACACCGCCTTTTACCTGAACCTCGATGCCCGCGGTCCCTTGTTTGTGTTAGAGAGAAAGTGCTTGAAGCGGTATGAGTAAATCTGTCTCATCCTGGGAGCGCTTTGAAAACAATCTAAGTGGCCCACTGTCAGGAAACAGTGCTGACATTAAATTTTTAGCTCCACAAACTGGCAGCTTGAATGTTTTCTCTTGCTGCCGCTGCATGTAAGCTGTAAGAAAGCAGAACTGTGCTGGCCATAATGAGCCAAGGTAGAATCACTCATGCACGAGTATTCAGCTGGGATTTCAACACATTAGGAGAAGGAATTAGATGCTAAATTACAACTTGGGCTCATTGAAATAAATTATACAGACCATTTTATTGCCCATAAATATGTTTTAAAACAGGAAAAGTGACCACAGCAAAGAAATTACCAGGAGCCCTACTGAGTGAGCCGGCAGAGAAGAAGGGGGGCACGTGGTTAAGTAACACAATGATTTGGTTAGACGCTCGACAACCAAACTGTAAACTTTAATTTAAAACACAAGAAGCAGTCTAAGAGTGCAAACCTCCACCAAGGCAGCTCGCTCTCTAGACAGTATCTACTTCTAAAGGAACAGTATTGTATTTTTTATATATATTCATTTTTGTTTTCTTTGTTTTTTTAATGTACTTTAAGAAGTCGTGCAAATTAGATAAGAGCGTGACAGATGTTTTCTCCGACTACACAAACATTATGTAGGAGTGAGTAATGGATAATAAGTATCGATTTGTAAATAAGTGGACATGAATAGCTTGAGCTGATTATATAATATTATACAATAGTGTATTTTTAACTAACTAGGCAGCTCATAGTCTTCCTCTTTACAACACGTTATTTAAAGATATAACACATTTTGGGAAGAAAGACAGATGTGAAATTTAAAGGTCAGAGGTCAAATGTGACATTATATTTTAAATCTTTATACCAGTACTTTCTATATGTCGACACACCACACTCGTAACAATCACAGTCTCTATGTTTTGTGTCTATTTTCAGTATGTCATTAAGTTGACCTTGAAGACTTACATCCACCACAGTCACCACAGTGGATCGTTAACATGACTCGACTCTACATTCCTAGTTTTTATCAGGATTTATTCAAAACTTGACACGCATGCATGCAAATAGTACCAAAAACATAACCTCCGAGGCAGAGGAAATACTTTACTTCAAAAGTCTGCAAACTAATACTAGAAAATAATGGTTACGTTTTTTGGGGGGGTTTTTTTGAGTAGTAACTTACAGTTAATGATAAGTTAGAATAATATCTTTAATAAGAATGAGCAGTAATTATCTTAGTAGCACAACGAGCATAAAAGTCCAGCCACACCCAGGCCTGAGATCTACTTAAATAGAACCCGTCTGACAAAGTCAAGTAGGCTAAAAGAGCTCAACAAGCAACACACCATGCCACATTCGAAAGAAACCCAAGAACAGCTGAGAAACAAAGTCATCAACAAGTCATTTCTAAGGCTCTGGAAATCCAGTCAACCATGGTGAGAGCTGCAAACTTGGAACAGTTGCAAATCCTTCCCAGCAGTGGGAAGGTTTCCCAAAATGACTCCAAGAGTGCATCGATGACTCATTCAGCAGGTCACAAAAGAATCCAGAACAACATTTAATAACTGCAGGCCTCACTTGCTTCAGTTGACATCAGGGTTCATGATTCAATAATATGAAAGAGCTTGGGCAAAAATGGCATCCATGGGAGAGTTTCAAGGAAAAAAACACTGCTCACCAAAAAGAAACACAGGCTTCTCTCACATTTGCTAAAAGAAATCTTAATGACCCCCAAAATTTGAGGGGAAATATTCTGTGGACTGAAGAGACAAACGTTGAACCTTTTGGAAGGTCCTGTTACACGTGGCATAAAACTAACACAGCACTTCATAAAAAATGCAATATAGCAACAGTTGAATATGGTGATGGCAGTGTTATGGTCTGAGGCTGCTTTGCTTCTTCACGACATGGAGAACTAGCCATATTTGATGGAACCATGAATTCTGCTATCTAGCAGAAAATCCTGAATGAAAATGTCCGGCCATCAGTTCATGCCCTGAAGCTCAAGCAGATGTCAGGTTATGCAGCAGGACAATGATGAGAAACACACCAGCAAGTCCACCTCTAGAAGTGGTCTAGTCACAGTCCTGACTTAAATCTGACTGAGATGCTCTGGCGTAACCTTAAACAGGCTTTTCATGCTCAAAAATCCTCTGATGTGATTCAGTTGTTTTTTAAGGATGAGCAGAGAGATTCTCCAAAATCTCCAGTTTTTACTTACTGAAATATTGCAGTGATTGGTGTAAACGGATTACATGTGCAAAGATTTCACTTTGTTAATATAATACTGTTTTTCTTCTTTTTAGAAGTGATCTAAATATTGTTGGCATAAGCGGGCTTGTGCTGGCATTGTGGGGAAAATATCTAAAGTAAGTTGTCAGTGAACATTTTTCAACTTATCTGATATGTTCATTAAATTTTTTGCCTAATTTGGACCAAAAAGACGTGCGTCAGACCGTGTCCCATTTTACATGCAAACTGTAGGAGACAGGTCTGAAAATTGAGCTGCAGCTGCGGGCTTTTAAAAACCAAATCACTAAACTCACCCTGAAAAAACTACCTGGACGTCATTACAGATTTAATTAACTCCTTTCCATTTGCGATTCACTACGAAAGACCAGCTTCAGGCTTTGTTGTTTCACGACACCTCAGATTAGACTGGGCTGCCTTGATTTTTAGCTTTGAGATTCAGGCACTCGTGTCCTCATACAGTACCTAAATTCAGCTGTCGAAGGCCAGAAGAACAACTGTCAAGCAGGATTATTTCAAGGCAGATTTCTTCCCTATCACAGCCTCCATCTGTTAGACTGGTAAAGGGTTAAACGTACAGCTAGGCTAGGAAAATAGGGACATCAATCAAATGCAGACTGCCACGGTACGTCACGAAGACAAAGTGAGCGAGAGAGAAAAGTATGTTTAAAGCTCTAATAGGATGGGATTCGTTTTACAGAGAGAGAATGAATAGAGTAATCATTACTGAAGCGTGCCTGTTGTTTTACCCCATCCAAATCCAGTCACTTCTTTTCTTCCCTGTGCAAGCCTACAAAGTAACCCTAACATGCCCAAATAAAAACAATCCAAAGAAAGGTAATGCCACAGATAAAATCTGAATTGGGGCCAGCGGCTCCAACTGACAAGAAAAGTCTTGTTCAGACTTTTCTTTGCTCTTGTAAGCCAGCTGTATCACTGCAGTACAAGTGCATCAGCATCAATTGTGGAAGTTACATCAGACATATGGAGCATTTTTGTTGCGGTGACACTACACAAATGGGGCCGACACTCCCGCCTGTGTCATTTATGAGACTGATTGCAGACATCTCCTGCACAAATTGTCTTTCCACGTTACAGATGCCCTGTGTTAATGATTATGTTCTGCACATTTTCTGGAAATGAAGAAATAGGATTTAAAAATGAAAGTGACAAAAACAGGAAAGCTGATGAGCTATAAGTGATAATAGGTATACATGCAGTTTGTTATTGTAGTTTGCGCCTTAATTCTCTTGCCTTTCTGGATTTGAACTAATTGCCAAAAGGGGGCATTACGGTGGTAGCCCATTATCCCCTCATGTACAACTAGCAAGCTTAATGGGATACCTGGTGCACGCAGGATGAAAGGACAGCACCCATAAAACCACAAACTGGGAATGAGAACAATCGCATGAGGAAACAGAGTGCACCCTTGGCTCAAAAAATCATCAGCTGCAACAGATTGGCAAGGACACGCATCACTGTACAGCTAGCAGTTGGCCTTACTAATGTCAGACAAAGTGGCCAAACAAGTCCGGAAAATAATTTACTTCTCCGATCATGTCTGCCTTACAAGAAGTCCACACATGCGTCTCTGAAAAGAATGCCTATTTTAAGATAGAGAGGGTGTATAATTGCAGTAATCAATCAGGGAGCAGTGAATCAGTTTTCAGTGGCAGAGAGAGCTAGGTCTGCATAAAAAGATGAGTTTTTTGGGGTTTTTTATCCTGAGGAGATACAAAAGCAGCTTGTTCTTCTTATACAAAGAAGTTTACATTTCTTTCAAATGGACAAACCACGAAGCCACAGCACAGCAGCCCATTCATCCATGTGCTGTATTACTGCCCACCTGACAGACAGTTTTTCACCCAAGAGAGGCAGACGTTAAACAAGCAAGAAGTGCAAGCTGCAAGGCCCCTGTATGGGTTTAAAAAAAAAACACAGTAAGAAGTATTGAATAGAGCAACAAAAGACTGGGCAAAAAAAAAATCACCTTTAAGACAAGCAGACCATTTATGAGAAATAGTATCTGGATGCTGTATGCCTCTAGGTACCTTGTTTGTGGCGCAGACAACTGCTGTAATCTCCCCAAACACAGGCAAAGAGGCTATTATCACTGAACACCAGCATGCTCGATGTATCCACATGCATGCACAGACACACAGCTTAAGTCCCAACAATAGATCTGAAAGACCTCATTAGTCTCCAGAGCCACAGTTGAGTGCGGGCCAGGACCAACTCTGTCGCCCTATTATGCCAATACCAACACATGGCACACACTGAATTAATGGCTAAATGGAAGCGTGCAAATGGTTTGGTGCATAATGGGCCTACCTGCAACTGTCACAGTTTCATTACAATGAAGTACTGGAAAGGGAAATAAAGCCAAGGACTATGTATGTATGAGATCAGTTTATTATTTGCTCGCATCATCTCAATATAGACTGTAATGCATGTGGAGGAGTCTCGTTTAAAAGACTGAATGCGATAAAGAGGACAAGCATGTCTAGTGCTGTTTTCACCAGTTCCTGAGAAATCGAGCGCTTGCTCTAAAGTTTGAAATAAATTAAAGGCTTCAGCAGGAACAACAGATTAGACATCTACTGTCTGAGAGGGAATTGACTGGTTACAGTATGAGAACTAAGTTACTGATGCAGGAAAACCTCTCCATGTTATGGTCCTGGGTCTTGCGCCAGCATTTTGTGTTTTTGGATTTCTAAGTTGCGTTGATTATCGCTTATCTTCAGTTTGATTCTTAGTTTGTCTATTCAGTTTTCAGCTTTGTGCTTTTGTTCCAGTTACTGTTTATGATATTTACCCTGCCTCCCTCGTGTCCATTGTGCATAGTCTCTGTCACTGATGTTCTCTTGTTTAGCTCTTCCTGCGTCATAGTTTGGAGTTTTCTAGTTTTGTGTATCTTTATATACTTCTATATTCTGTATTGTTGACATTCAGGCTTTCTGTTATGATGCTGTAGCTCTGTTCCATGATCTGTGCCTTAAGTTAATGGGAGGTTGTTCATCCCCTTCTGTATCTCCATTCTGTCTTTTAGTCTTGGTTTCTGTGTTTGTTACTTCCTGTTTTATTTTGATAGTCTCCCGTCTTGAGTGCATTATGTTCAGTTTTGCTTCCCTTGTTGCTTTAAGCCCCTTTTCTATTAGTACCTACTCGGATCGACTCACCACAGCTCAAATCAGATCGACTGGTTTTTTTTATACCACCTAATGTGCGTGCTTGTTGTTATAGCAACATGTCCAAGCCCCTGTGACGTAATTAGTATATGAGACCAATGCTAAAAATTCGAGGCAACGATATACCTGCTGCTTGGTCTGTGACTTCTCAGTCCAACGCGTTGTTTTTGTAGCCATTTCCCTCGTTGCTGGGTTTCAAAAATGGTGGTTGTAATTTCTGTGAACGAGATGCTGTCATACCTCATCAAGTGACGCCACTGACCAGTCAATCAGTCGAATGCTGTCTGACAATGTCGCATTTTAGTACTTGCTCGGATCGCTTGGAACACCAGCTAAGCAGGTACTATGTCCTGATGGAAAACCCTGAAAACTGTGGCAAATTGATCGGAGTAGGTACTAATTGTTTCTACTAGAACCTAATTCATTGTTTCTAACAGCAATAAAACTGTCTCTTTTAGTTAATCTCTTGTCTCTTATAGTTAGTCCTACTCTTCCTGCCACACAGCAAACCTGACATCCTGTTTGATTTTTGATACTCTCCTGTGTCATGTACATTGTATTTGGTTTTGCTTCCAATTCCAAGTTTTCCCGATTAGTTATAGCTGTGTTTCCTGGTGTTTCCATCTCCATAATGACCTTGTATGTGTTTACAACTCTTGTTTCCCCTTATTTTTTTCTGGTTACTGTTCCTGTCGTCTCGTTTCATAGCTCTCTGTGTGTATGTCTGGAGGTCCTGTGATTCCTTATGGACCAGGTTTCCTTCTTTAATAAAGCTTTTTTTCATTTGACACCAACCTATGAGTCTGCATTTGGGGTCACCTCCATCACTAAACCTGACATCCAGCTGCTTTTTTGCAGACATAATTGCACAAACATGCAAACACATGTTTCTGCAACTTGTTGTGTTTCTAGTTTGGCCTTTTGGACTTCCTGTATCTATTGCCAGCTGCTCTAAACTAAGTCAGAGGTCTTCAACAGTTCACACATGTGAACTGTTAAGAGCTCCTTTTTTGAACGAGCAGCAAAGCCAGCACAAGAAGAGGAGGGGTTGCAGAGGTGTTTCGATTTCACTCACATTTGTTTCGATTTACCTCACTGACTAGCTGATTAGGTTTAGGAGAAAGTCAGGGTTTGGTTTAAAAAGAGACATAAATAAGTTCACAGAAATAAATGCACACTGTGATGGTGAAGGTCACCAGTCTGTTGTGCCAAGTTGGAAGAGACACTGGGCCATTAAAAGCTGAACTGATCGGGTTTTCATCTCCATGCTTTGCCACAATTGTATAAAATCATGCACCAAGCCGTATATCCTGCATTTATAAACATTTACGAAAGAACGCCGTCGGTTTTGAGAGGTCACTGGTTTGGTAGTTGGATGGCACCACAGCAACAAATCAGTCTCTAAAATCTATTTCTTCTTAGACAATCCACGATCAACTATCAGTAAAGTTAAAGAGTGTTGTCGTGGAGTGCTGAGGTGCATAGTACATAAAAGTCACGAGTCCTTTAGGTGTATATATGGCTCCATTACTTTTGCCATATATGTAAGGTTTTCCAGGCTGGTCCTCGCCTCAAACTATAAAACCTCAGGTCAGAGTGGTGCTACTTGAATTTTTATGGAACTGACCAAAATCTAAAAAAAAAAACTGATGTGGCAGTAGCACGCCACTGTTAAAGGAGACATTAATGTCAGTGGTTTGGAATATTTACAACACAGTAATCCCAGTTTACTGATGAAAACTTACATCAAATGCAAAATTTATTTGCCTCCTGGAGTAGAAATTATTAGAAAACCAAAATGTTCACCCCAGTCTTATGACAGCTCATAAAGCTATTTGTTACTGTGCAGGAGTGACAACATCATTTTTAACTGATTTCCAAGAGAGGCTTTTTACTACTTCTTCCTCCCAGCTTCCTGTCGTCTTTCCAGTGACTCAGGTGTTAGAGCGGTTTAAATACCAACCGGGCTGATCCCTGATTCTCCGGCCACATGCCCAATAATCTTTGAGCAAGATACCGAACCCCGAGTTACATCCATGAGTGCGAGTTTGTGTGTGAAAGATAAAAAGGATGAGTGTGTGTGTGT
>NW_005187588.1:1068705-1075540 GCF_000239375.1 Pundamilia nyererei
CCGCCACATCCTTAGCAGCCATGACCTTTTCTCTTTCAGCTCTGCTTTTGTCAGACTCAGAAATAATCATTGCTTTCCTCTATCTCACACTAATTGCTTTTATACAGTACGTAGAGGGAAATGTATAAGCAAGTGGTTGCCGTGCCAACCGTATCCACTGCATTCACCCCCTCGTGTGTGTGTGACTGACAACAAGCAGAAGAAGAATAAAGGTTTAAGGAGAACGAGCCAAGTGAGCGGTAATCACTGAGAATGAGAAACTACTGAGATTTCCTGAAAAACTGTGTTCAGCATCAAATGCATTAACCCACACACATGCACACATTTCTCTCTCATGCGTCGCATTTCCTCAGCAGTGCTTTTACATGACTCTCACACTCTTATCAATCCTTTCGCCTCTGTCACTCTCAGCCTGTGGCCTCTGTCTCCCTGTCAGCTGCAAAATGCGATAATTATAGGTTAAGCAAACTCCTCTTCCTCCTTCACACCCACACACGTTGTGTTATGTCATAACCTTCAGCCCCCCCCCCCTCACTTGTTTATTCTGTTCGCTCCGACTTCATCTCTTCAGTATCATCTCTTCATTGTATTCTTTCTCTACGCAACGTCCATGCAACTGTCTTTTAGAGAAGCGGGGAAGAAAAGGCTGCGTAGGCTCTGAGTGTTTCTCACTGGAGAGAGCTCCTTCTTGCAAGGACATTAAAGCAGCTCTCTTTGATTTGGAGCATTCATTTGATTCTTTGTTTACTCAAATTGAGAGGTATCCTTGATTGAAAATGTTCTTTGAAGCAACAAGTCAAGGCACAAGATGCAATTTCCAGATCATATTAAACTCACTTGCTGTTTCGGGGGATTTTATGATCCATAATAAACACATTCGAGCACAGAATCAGTTCAAGCAGGCACAAATTCAAGCCACAAACAGCCATAACAGGCCGATTTCAGTTCAGCTCGGGCTCAATCAATACCCAGTTCTAATGGATTGCTATTTAAGTTGTGGTATTTTAAGTCACTTTAGCCTGCCTACAGTTGATGCATATCTGCAAGCTACTTTGCAGCCCACCTCCACTCCAGCTTCTTGTTTTCATGCTGTGTCTAACTTAATATCTGCTGTTGGTTTTGATGTCTGCTGTGTTCTGTGCTGGGTCTTGCTGCTATTCGTGGCAGCAACCCCTGGCCTAACCGAGCTGCTGAAGCTCAACCTGAGCATCAGAATAGAGGGATTTAAGTGAATCTGGATGTCGCAAGGTTGTTGGTGCCAGGCGGGCTGGTCTGTGTATTTTAGAAGCTGCTGATCTGCAAACTGTTTTTAACAGTAATTCAAAAAACACCCTCACTACAACCAAAGTATGCAGAAGAGCACTGAATTTAAAAATTACTGGAGCATGATGCAGATGGGCTTCAGCAGTAGAAGAACGGGACACTTGATCTAAAAGTCTCACAAAACTGGTCTACAGAAAATTTGAAAAACATTGCCTGGTCTGATGGATCTCTATTTCTGCCGCAACATTTAGGTGGCAGGGTGAAAAAAACGGATCGTTGCCGTGTAGCAACTGTTCAGGTTGGTGGTGGAGAATTTACATTTTCACAATACACACGAGAGCTGCTAATGTGAAGTCTTTAACTGCAGCAGTTTTAAGCAATCTATCTGTAATTTTTTCTAATTATTATTTTCATCTCTGAAAAATTGCAAGTATGCAGTAGAGAAAAATGCATGTGCTATTTATTGCATGATAATATTTGCAGCTTTTTCATCGGAGGTTTTCAATCAGTATGAGCATACAGTGGTTTGACTTTTATGTGAGTTTTGAAAAATTATGGGCAATGGAGCTTTTCCGAGCCGACCCGAATCCCTGATTTAATTGCTGTCATTTCCTTAAAGTCCTCACCAGCCTCTAACATAATGCAGTACTGCGATAAAACTTTCAGGACTGTTCAATACACTTTAAAAAACACACTCAACTTATTCCACTAATAGATATGTGGCTGGAAGGTAAGATTTGTTTTTCCAAACTATAACAAGGTCAACAGAAACTTTTGCACTTGGTAACAAACAATATGTTGAATCTACTGTACGCCCCACAGCGAGCATGCATCTAAAAGTTAATTTAAAAAAAACTAAAAACAATTTTTTTTAAAACTCCTCCTGCACGCTTGTACGGACCCCGCCATTCCTCTGTGAGAAACTTAAAACGCTATTAACACGACATCTTTGACGCTACATTTCAAAGCTGTTCTTCCATTTCGGGATTATGGATTCTACTTGTGCAGCCCAGTTTGTGCCAAATCTCGTGCATCTCAGTCCCACAGAGATGTTTTTTTGACTTATTATGTATTCTTTTGTTTCCCACTGTGAGTGCTTTGAACGTTGAGTCGACTCGCTGTCAGGAGCTCCGATGTGACGTCAGGCTCGGAGGGCCGGGGGGGGGGTCTATTAACAGCAAAGTCAATCAGTCGAGAGGCTGGTTTGGAATAAGAAGCAGCACCGAGCAACGAGGGGCTGACGCAACATAAAAAGTACAAGGACAAATTAACAAATGATACTACTGATAGACTTCACGCTCATAAAAAAAAACCCAGTTCATTATCTCAGAAAAAATGATTCAGCTATTTGTTTTCTTTCAGTGAATTTTGACTGGAATTATTGCAGCTGATATGATTAATCTAGAAACCTGCACGGGAATTATATTATTAGTCGTAAGTACATTACTCTAAATTGTATCTAGGAGGCATTATTCTACAGCAGGATGAGGTATATCTCTTTTCCCTTCACCTTAATATTTGTTCCCGATTATAGTGGACTGTGGATCAAAGCATTGATGCACTCAGCCGAGTTCTCCTACCTTAGCAGCCATGACCATGGCAGATCCTCCTCTGATGCCCAGTATGGGGATGTGTGTCTGTGCAGAGATGAAGTCCAGGATCTGAGCGATGGCCTCCTGATCTGTGTCGTCACCGAACACGACGCCTTGCAGTGGGTTCCTTGTCATTTGAGCGCAGATCCGATTGATGATACTTTTGGGGTCGGTCTCGTTCATGGTGACCACCTCGACTTTGGGAGGATACGGGATGTGGAGGAAATCCTCCTTTTCAAGTCCAGCCCCCAAGGCTACTTCACTAGAGTTGCCCACCAGGATGACAGCAATGCTGAGCGAGTTGATCAACTTGGGACTGATGGGGGGAAGTGCTGGAGAGCCGGGGGAGTAATGCGGAGGGATAACTACACCCCTCTGGTTGCTGCCTCCCCTCTGGCCTCCTTGTCCCCCTGGGGAACCTCCAGGCCCAGTTCCTGGACCTCCGCCCCTGCGGGACTCGCAGACGGGCAAGAGGACAATGGAGAGGAGGAGCAGAGAGAAGGACAGAGAGAGGAAAGGCAGCGTCAGCCGAGGGCACGGATAAGGGTGATAGGATGACCGGTCTGGAGGAGGGGAGGGAGGATGGGGGGAGGAGGAGGAGGGGGAGATCAACTGCTTGTCCTGAAGATGGGAGTGAGAACGGTGGAGGCTGACAAGCATTGTGGAGGAGTGTAAATGCCGTCCCTGGAGGCAAAGAGAACAGAGACAGAAAGAGAAGATAAATGCAAAACATCTGAAAAATGATGTTTAACACTTTAAATATGAACTGAAATATAAATTAATTAATACACAACAGTGATGATGCAAAACACGACCACCTGCAGAAAATGACAGTAACCACAGCCCACGTCAAGAGCTGGGACATATCAGATCACAGTACATTCAGAAAAACAGTCAATGACACATCAATTTGCAAAACAGGTCATGAAGAGCCTGCAAAGTTTATCATCATCATGTTCTCATTTTTTCAGCTTTGCGAAAAAACATAAGAGAAACTTCAACAATATAACTCAGTTTACCTGTCGGTTTGCTGTAATTATAAAGAAACATTACTGTCATAAAACAAAAATGCGTTGGCACGGCTTCTCGAATTAGCCGTCCTACTTCGGTGGTATGGCAGAAAGGACGCTGTAAAACTGACAATAACACAGATAATAATTCCCGGAGATAAATCATTCTGCTCTTGGGATGTGATCTTTTCTTGCAACCGAGTGCTTCCTGATGCAAAATACAGGAAAAAGCCAAAAGGTGTAGCCTAAACCGCTGCAATTCCATCCACTGAGCTTGATTGGACCCTTTTGTAGGTTGATTCTGACCTGCGAGTCAGCTTTTTGACACTCTTTTATTAAGCTTGTAAGCAGCTGGATCTCACAGTCAACATCTTGCATATTGAAGGTGTAAATACCTGAGCTGTTTTGGCATGGGTTGCCAAGGTCCTGCTGTTTGAGAAAGGACAACCCCTGGCAACAGGGCTAGGATTCAAATCACCTCACAACTTAAGGACTTGAAATTGTGCCCAACATAATATTTTTTCCCAAAAGTTCGCACAAATGTTCCTAAATACACTCCACAGTTTGCCGACATCCGTTTCCAGTCTCACTACAGCTTTCCTTTCAAACGGGCCAGTAACTCGCCATTAAGCTTGCCGGACATACACTATATTGCCAAAGTATTCACTCACCCATCCAAATCACTGAATTCAGATGTTCCAATTATTCCCAAGACCACGGGTGTATAAAATTTAGCACCTAGGCATGCAGACTGTTTCTACTAACATTTGTGAAAGAATGGGTCGATCTCAGGAGCTCAGTGACTTCCAGCGTGGTACCATGAAAGGATGACACCTGTACATCAAATCCAATCATTAAATTTCCTCACCAATATATATTCCAGAGTCCACGGTTAGTGCTATTATAACAAAGTGGATCAGATTTGGAACAACAGAAACTCAGCCATGAAGTGGTAGGTCACATAAAATCTCAGAGCTTTCTGCTCCGTCAATCGCTACAGACCTCTAAACTTCATGCGGTCTTCAGATTTGCTGAAGAACAGTGTGTAGAGACTTTCATAGATTAGGTTTCCATGGCCAAGCAGCTGCATTCAAGCCTTAAATCACCAAGCACAATGTAAAGTGCCGAATCCGGTGGTGTAAAGCATGCTGCCACTGGACTCCAGAGCAGTAATAATGCCTTTGCTCTTTGCTTTATGTTAAGGATAAGGCTAATAAGCCCAGTTCTGGCCAGGCTATCAAAATACAGAAAATTTGACCCTTTAACCGCAGAACAAGCTAAGTGACCCATATAGCTGGAAATAAAACCTCACAGAGAGAGAGAGGGCTGTGAGCTCTCATAGAGCATCAAGTGACAACGCCACATCCATTACACTGTGCCGTGACTTCCTCGGAGGAACCCTGTGGCACACATCAAAGACAGAGCAGGAAAGAGAGGGAGTTTTGTGTGTTTGTGTGTGTGTAAGTGAGTGTGTGTGCGTCTCTGTTTTAAGGGAGTCATGATAGCACTGGGTGCATTTTGACAGATTGACAGCCTCACAGCTTCATGGACTTGCTGCCAGGCTAAGTGACCATTAGACACTCACTGAGTGTCTCTCCCTCCCTCCCTCTCCCTCTCCCTCACTGCTTCCACTGCTTTTCTCTCCTTAGCCCTCCAAACCTGTCTTTTTGGTCGCTCCCTTCAACCCTCTGAGACCCATTTGCTGATCTTTGAAGTCAACTGCAGACCTGTTAGTCAGTATTATTGCCGTTATTCGCTGCTACTATTAGCACATGTACAAAGATGAGCGGAGACGAGCATGGAAGGAAGAGGGGCGAAGGGAAAGAAAGTGGGAGAGATAGAAAAGGGAGAGGCGGGGTGAAAGATGTAAGCAGAGGGAGGTGACAGGCAGGGAGAAACACAATTAGTCATAGCCTGATGTGAGAATTGTGGTTTCTGAGTGCGCGCACATACAAGTGAACAGGGAGTGCAAATTTGGGCATATTTTCTGCACAGATAAAGATGAGGAATCCTAATGAGTATATGTTTATGCCTCTATTCTAAATTAAGCACAAAGGAGCACTTGAGGAGAGGGATAAATGAAGGGTAAGAGTAAAAAGCTTTGTCTCTCTACCTCCTTCACACAACACCTTTGCTAATCTTTTATTTATCAAGCAGCCTGTGTGTTGCGGAGCTGATACAGTCAGCACCCATAGCATAAAAGTCCAAAAAAACCAAAAGAGGGAGAGAGAAGTTGTGAGCACTGCTGATGTCTGACAGAAACCAGCAAATCTGCGCTAAAAGAAAGAGGCCGAACCGCCTGGATGTGATCGCCACATACCAAAGAAAAAAAACCAAACACTTTGTCTAAAAGGTCTAATTACCAGAGGTTTGTCAGGCTTAATTGCAGGTGCACATGCTAATTGTAAACGAGCTGAATTCTCCATGAAGACACCAGAGCCTAGAGAGAGAGAGGAGGAGGAGGAAGCGAGTGGGAGGAAGGCAGCAGAGAGAAGAGGAGAGAGAAGAGAGGGGCGAGAGGAGAGAATAAATAGAGACATACACAAAAGAGATGGAGGTGGAGGAAGGAACAGCAATAAGAAACCCAAAGGAGGGAGTGAAGGAGGGAGGCGTGGAAGGTGGAAGAAGGGAAGATTAAAAGAAGACATGATTACCATGAGATGATAAAAGAAGGACCAAGGGTGGGGAGGAGGTTAATGAAATGTTTTGGGGTCTATTTTTGTTTTGTGAAAGCTATAGTGTACAGTAAGTTGGATAAAAATGGCTGAACTTCTGAAAATGAGCAGATGAAATCACTCAGAGAGGGCAGTGGAGAGAAAGTATGAAAAAAATGTTTAAAATCCCACAAGAAGTGTGACAGCAGCAGGAGAGGGAGAGAGAGCGGAGAGACGCACAGAATCATCCGGGTTCCTGTGTAACGGCAGAGCTCGGTTTCCATGGTAACAATTCAAATATGCCTCCACATAACAC
>NW_005187588.1:1077721-1100538 GCF_000239375.1 Pundamilia nyererei
CAAAATATTTATGACCACATTTTGAGCTCATACCAGGTACAAAAGATCAGATCAGAAAGAGTGAAAAGTGCAACACAATTCAGAGATGGAGAGAATTTGCCTTAAAAGTAAAAGTTGCACATTTTAAAACACGTTGGTAGTTCCAAGGAACAATTCTATTTTGAAGTCAATTTACCATTTGTGTCGCACTTTTCCAAGTTGTACTACCAGTACACAGTATTTACAGACAAGCATGAAAAACTACAAGCAACTATGGCAATCTGCTAGCAACCAAAGCAATCTCTTTGGAAGTTTTTGGTGCAGCACCTTCTTTGCATCCAGTTTAATCCAGTGAGAGCTAGGAACCACTGCCAGCCAGGCAAGGATAACACATTTTTCCCTAGCAACTGGCAGTTGTATCACATATAATATTGTGGACAACTCTTAGGCAATCCACACCTGCAGTACCCTGGGTTTCCCAGTCAAACTTGCTTTAAAAAGCCAAAATGGCAACAGTAAAAATGCTCAGCTTGAGGCTTCACAATATGACCTTGTTAACTAATGGGTGGTGGTTATGTCCATCTTTTGTATACGGTCTGTTTGTGAGTGAAATAAAGATAGCTCATAATGAAAAATGTCCTATGTGTTGGTCCAAGCATGAGTGTAAATATAGGTCCAGAAATAGCTTCTTGCATTAGGTAACGCTATGTTAATTAGCCATGTGCTCATGTTGCTATTTGGTAATACAGAATTGATAATGTAAGGCTAGAGCAGGTGTGCCTCAGGTTAAGAGTGAACAGATTCATCATCAAGCCTGCAGTTCAAAAAATATTTTTTACTTATTATGAGCAGAAGATAAGGAGTGTGGATCTGGAGAATGGTTAAATCCTTAATACAGTCAGACATGTCATCCCTCCTGATTGAGTACGTGGCCTCATGTTTTCCCCAATGTGAGAAGATGAGTTTGTGCCCTCCCTACATGCACCAATACACACACGCACACCGTGAGGTTAATGTGCGCACAGCACCATCTGGGCTGAGCTAGATCATGCCAATAAGATGGCGCCATCAACCGTATCGGCCTTAACATTTACAAAGAACATTGATCACAGAAGTCTGTCAAATGGCACAGACCACCAATTGAATAACCAGAGCTGCATAAGACATGCAACTGCACAATCTCGCCATCACAGGGCTCCAATCTGCCAGTGAAAAATCGACATGATCAATCAGTCCATCAATAGTTTGCTTTGATCAGCTTGTCCCCTGTCAATTCCCCCAATTTGTGAGGACTTTACTGGTCACATGTTTCCCATGGATATTGCAGTGCATTACAGACTCCAGGGTGTATGCTGCACAGGCTCTAAGCAGCCGTCTGAGACATTAAAACTCAAGCTGCCACTTTATTTGAAACATACGTAGGCCATCATTACCAGGCCCTGCTATATCCCTGGGGGCTTGATGTGGTGGGTTGAACTGTATAGTGACTGAAAGGCATTGTGGATAACATAAGCTGACAGGCATATCTATTAAGGAGCCCATTTACATTCAGTGGGTGGTCAGTTAAAGGTAAGAGTGGTACTTTTCTCATCCGAGCTGAAGCACACGCTGCATCAGACATGACTTATAAGTAATATCAAATTGCACTAAACTCGACGCTTTGGTGAATTAGAAAACTACTTGACTTCGAGGAATACACATAGTATGAGCCGACAGTCCAACAGCGGAAAAAAAATCTCAGCGTTGAGGGTTTTTATTTAATTTAAAGGTCTGGATTTCCCTCGGTGAGACGCAGCAGCAGGTGACAATGTTTGACATTTCTGCTTATTGTCGTAACTCCAACACAGCATCAATAATTCAAAACTGTACTCTATTAGCTGGTGGAGATTGGGAGACTGGTTTTTCAGCCACACAGGAGCAAATCAGCAACTGTCTCGCGTACTATATCTCAATGTCCAAAGGGGCCTTAAAACCACAGAAGGAAGCTAGTTTAAAATAGAGATGGACCGATCCGATATTACGTATCGGTATCGGTCTGATACTGACCTAAATTACTGTATCAGATATAGGAGAGAAATAAAAACTGTAATCCAATCCATTAAATATCACAAAAGCACCTCACAAAACTTGCCACATGGCGCAACTCAGCTGATAACCTTAGCAGGTCGGGGCAGCATGCGTAACATGATAGAGCGGCTTTGGGGTACTAGACCTGTTGGCGGTCTGGTTGAGCATTTGGAGCCTCGCTACCAAACCGGCATTTCATCTCTGAAAAAATTATCCAAGAGAGAAGTAAAGCAAGTGTGTAAGTTCATCTCTGAGTGTTTGTAAAGCATTTACACGTTAAGCTTAACAACCGATACATGGAGCGACTGCCTCTCTCCCCCTGCCTCTCCTGTTGCTACTTCAATCATGACACTGATCAATGATCAGCTGATCGGCTTTTCTGTCGCGACTCTCGCCTCTCTTGTTTGTTTTTGGCCCACTTTACACCAGAAAGAGGAAACCAGCGGATAAACAACAGCAGCACGTTTAAGCTTAATAAGCTGTTGTTAGAATTTATTTAATATTACTTTCTACACCAGGATCCTTTTTTACGTAGCTGACAGCTGGTAACCAGAGATGGGCAGTAACGCGTTACTGTAATCTGATTACTTTTTAAAGTAACAAGTAAAGTAAGGATTACTATTGCAAAAACGGTAATTAGATTACCGTTACAATACCTTGGTCACACCAGAATAAAAATAGGAGGAGAACTTCCTGACTCTGATTGCATTGCTATAAGTAGCTACCATAACCAGTTGGTCACCCAGAGATGGAGCTTGCAAGTTTGGCAATAATTCTGGTCCTGCTTTATTCAAGGTAAATGTTGAACCCTTCATAGCCGCATAGCAAGTAGTTGGTGAGTGTTTTACTTCCATGCAAACTCCACCTAATGCACTTGAAGGGAGGAAACCTCTGTGCGACCAGTGTCACCAAGTGACACCAAGCAACCTCCTGCCAGGCATTTTTGCCTAGCGACCAGTCGTTGCCAGGCAGTCACTGACCGATCTCCAAGCTTGTGTGACTGGGGACCACAGTGAAAGTACCTATTGATCTTACGTTTTAGCTCAATGCTTCCATTCATGTGCTGGTGACATAATATGTATTTTAATTTATTTTAACTTTTTGCTGACATAATTTTTGTTATTTAAGCTGCTAAACGACACATTGAAGTGAAATTCTGAAAATGGATTTTTGAGCGCTCACTCTCACTTTCATTTTGAGGACAGTCGTTTTCGGCGTTTCAATGTCACAGCTCTTTAGGATGTAACCCTTTTTATTTTTAACAGAATTAGAAAACTGACTCACGAGCTGTTTCATAGATGGAAAAGACGTGTGCTCCATGGAACAGCTTGTATTTCACCAAAAAGTGATGTGTCAGTCAGACTCATGTGACACCGTTGTATTCACTCAGGTAATCAGACATCATGCAGCTATAATGACTCTCCTGCAGAGGTGGTGGAAGCTAACAAAAGTTCTATTTACATCCTCTATAATTATTCAATTCACTCTCACAAAGTCTCACAAAGTCAACTGTCAGCGAGGCCTGGCTGTTAGCAGCAAAATACCCTGCCTCCCCACTGTACTGTTACAGTCATAACTGGATAAAAAGATACAGACTAAGCTGCTTTTGTTCACCGTGAAATCAAATGACCAGAACCAAATATGCCTCGGTCCATCTTTAAACGCTTCCCCACCCTGCTCTATCTGTGCCACTCCCGTTTACATTTTCCTAAATATTATTCACCCCTCTTAAACAGGAATCTAAACATCTTTTTAAAAGATGAAAGACCTTATTAAAACAGCCCGGTCCTTTCATTTTTCAGCCAATATTTCTCAAACATGAGCAAATTGTTTATTTGCGTGAACTATTTCCAGCTGTGGACGAATACTAAACACAAATAATAATTTGGTCCTCAAATGAGTATTTAAGGCTGCGGGATGGTGATTTAAAGACTAAAGAAAAACGTCAACAGCTACAGCTGTGTGGATATGCGTGTGTTCTTTTAAATTACAGCGGAGGGTCTGTAAGGAATAAACCATATAAACCACATCGCACTTGTTAATTGGTTTTTGCCTCATATCAGGAATGCATTGACCATTAGATAAATAGCCTCTTGCACTGAATCATGTTGACACTTTGAATGCTTCAAGATTTTAATTTAGTCACTGAGTGGGATGAGAGAGGCTGAGAGAAAGCAGATAAAAAGATATATAGTTTTGAAAAAGAAAGTAGACCCTCTGAAAGTTCTAAGGTTTTACATATTAAAGCAATAAAAATAAATGTTTCTCTTTCAGTTTGTAAAATACAGCCTCAGATGAACAACAAAATATGGCCTATTATACCTAAGCCAAGAAGCAGAAGCAGTGTGTGAAATCTAAGTACACCTTCACAAACGAGAGGGTCAGTAACAACAAGGTGCTGCTAGTCAAATGCACTTGATTACCTGATCATCAGCAAATGTGAGGACCTCCATGAAAGCAGCAAAAGCGGTTTTGGTAGTTAGTAGCAATTGTAACCACCCATCAATCTCAGAAGGCTTATAACACTATTTCAATTTGTAATCTTTGTATAATTAGAAACATCTTCCCAGGCGTCGATGTCCCAGGAAACCTACCACAAGGTCAAACCCTGCAATCCTCAGAGGAATTGCAAAAAACCTTGAGAGCCACTTCACAGACTCCATAGGCCTCAGTTAGCATATGAAATGTTAAAGTTCATGACAGAACAATTAGAAAGAGACTGCACATGTATGGCTTATTTGGAAGGGTTACCGGGAGAAAGGCTTCTCTCTCTGAAAATAACATAGCAGCAAAGTTTAGGATTGCAAAGGTGCAACTGAACACAAGACTTCTGCAAAAACCATATCTGCACAAACACCTCACAGCAGCTGTTAAGCACAGTGCCGGTGAGGTGATGATCTGGGCTTGTTTTGCAGCCACGGGACCTGTGCACCTTGCTGTCACTGAGTCCAACCCCAAACTCCTTTGTATACCAAAGTATTCTAGAGTCAAATGTGACACCATCTGTCCGGCAGTTAAAGCTTGGCTGAAAATGGTCATGCAACAGGATAGTGATGCCAAGCACAGCATACTGCAACAGAATGGCTGGAAAACAAAAGAATGAAGGTACTGGAAAGTCCAGACCTCAAACCACTTGAAATGCTCAAGACAGCTTTCCAAATGTGAATCTCCACAAACTTCAATGAACCTAAGGAACGTTGGAAAGAAGAGAGGAGTAAAATCTGTTTAAGTAATCTTTAATACTTCTTCCCGACCGACTAATCTGTCACCTTGCGCACTGCGTTGCATACGGGCCAGAATGGCAGAGAAAAATCACTGCCTTATTGAAGAGGGTCTTGTGTGTTTCATTAAGTGCACTTTAGTTTGGTCGAGAATCCTCTCCCTGCTAATTGCACTTATAACGAGACGCACTGTGGATCTCTACTGTTGTACTGAAGCTGCCTCAGCCCTCGAAACAACATTATATGGTCTCTTCATCAGAGGCAAATAAACTGACTGGGACAGAGCACACGCGGACAACAGAATATACACACTCAGGCAAAGGGACGATGACAAACACAGGGTTGAGGCAGGATCCATCTATCCCCTGAGGTCTTCATTACCTCATTGAAGCCATTTATTCCACTGAGGTTACACTGCCACAGCAGTCCAGGTCCTTTAGAGCCTCATAGGGTCTGGACCACCTCTGTTTCGTCGGTGCATGCTTCTGCAATATGTATGTAATGGTACAATAGCCTACAGTGCACACTGTTTTTTCTTTTTCTTTTTAAAAAGGGTCTTGTAACTCACTCTGATACAATGTGCTACCCACAGCACAGTGTATAAAAAGCCACTCACACCATGTTTTCAACCTTGGCTGAAATGTATTTTCGCAGGTTTCTTTTAGTGGCCTTTCTGAAAAGCAGAAACATGATACCGTAGTTTTCCATCCACAAGCAATTTTGGTCTCAACTGCTTCTCTGGTGGCACAATCTGAGTGTTGAACAGCTACAGCTCTCTTGAGGATTTGATAGCAAGCCTGTGGCATCAAGGGAGTAGATAAAATAACTCAGTGGCTATCCACTCTGTCTGTTTTATAATTCCCCTTAATTACCTGAGGCCACAGACCTTTGAATTCCTCTACTACACATCGTCATACCTCCTCCAGCATCGGCAGCTGGTCTGCCCTCTCTGTGCCAAGAAGACAAGTCATTTTGTTGGATTTACTGAGCTGTTGTGCAAATATAATACCCAGACTGTCAACCACTGATAACAAATATTACAGGAAAAAATGTCCTTGATGTGTCTTAGAGCGAGTCTAAACGCTCGGCACCAAACCTCTCAGCTCTCTCAGCTGGTCACCATTCAAATAACATCCAGAAAACATCTGCTCCAACCTCTGGCCAAGTTTTCCTCAGTGTGCGGATGCACGTGTCACACCGAGGGCTATGGTGTGTTTCTGTTTTGTTTTCTCCCTTGCACATGGCAAAAGGTGGAAATTCAAATAAAGACCTGACAAATTTAATGTGTTTGAGCCAATGATTTGGGGGGGTTTCTACATAAAACACATTTTAACATCTCTAAAAGAGTTTTGACTTTCCATCGAAAGAAAATCAGAAGGACTGTGGACATATTTCATTTATCAAATGTTGAGAAATACAGAGGATACAGAAGTGAGTACGCAGACTCACTCCCCCCACATTTGAAGTCAGGAGAAACCTTGTTAATATTCCCACAAATGAAAACTCAACTGCCAAAGCTTGTGACTCTGAACCTGCCAGACAACACTGTTTTGCTTGTTTTTTTGTGATTATCTAACCAGAGTTTCTGAAGTACAGTCATTAAAAATCTTGGCCACAGACAGAAGAAAAGACTGTGGAGTTCTGCAGATCCAGCAGAGACAGACAAGCTTATTCCTTAAAACGTGACAACACAGTGACAGAGCTGCTAATGATGAGGACACTGCATACAGACAAGCTGCACAATGCAACACATCAGCTGAAACATTCAGATTAACACATGAGCACCGCATGAAGTGTTACGCTTAAATGTGGATAGCAGATATTTGCAGTATTAGAAGATTATGGTGTTCAGTATTAATATATTATATATTTATTCTTTAAAAGGTTCCGTTTCTGTTGTTTCAGTTTAGTTTGAGATTGTCGTGATTACACAGTGAAACGGCTTTAGGGGATTTATCCAACTAGGGCAACAGTTATTTTTATTACTAACTGATCTGCAAGTTTTCTTCAAATTGCTGTCCAAACAACTCATAATCCAATGATATTAGGCTTACAGTTAAATTAAAACTGAGCAGCAAATCCCCACAACTGAGAGACTATCTCAAAATGGGCATTTTTACAGAGGGAAAAAAAACCATCAGTTAATCAAACTGTTGGTAATTTCTAATCAGCTCCTCTTTGTTTAAAAATGGTCTTCACAGTCTGCGTACAGTATCTCCTGTAAGGATGAAACATTCTATTTCTGTGGGGCTGTTTTTTAAGAATAACTACAACTACATGGTGGCTTTTTAATAAAACGTATTCCAACTGTTAACATGTGTGTATTTAATTAAAACCCAGTAAGCTTAACAACATATCTCTAAGAGGTAAATAACCTCCATGCAGTACCGCCAAGGCTTTACTGTGACCAGCTGTAACACAGTGGTTTTATATTTACCACTTTATATTTTATATTTACCACATCCACACGCTGTTTATTTTTTAAATGAGGGATTTTTAATCTAGTCTACATGAATGCACGAGAGCATATCAAACAAACAGGTAATATAATCAGAACACTAAAAAACGTCTGGCTTATCAGAAGCCTATAAACAACAACACAGGCCGATGTGAAGAAAAGAACAGATAAAGTGTGCACCTTGTACAACAAAATCTTTATTTTGGGTTTCTTGGATTATATAGAGTTTCTGAAAATCTTCATCTTAAAAGTCCTTTTTGGAGTCTTTTATTTTTTCAAAAGCTCCATTTTCATTGACCTAAAACACAATTTATGTGTAGATGAAAATCCAAAAAGCTAAGAAAAAGCTGCATTTTCCAAAATATCCCAGTCTGTTACTTCCTGTTTTACTTTGAAGGTTTTGGTTTCACGTCCTGTTCTTTTCCCACCTTTTGTCATCGTATAGTTCATAGTGCTGTGCCATACTGCACATTTTAGTATCAATCAGTATCAAGTAAATGCAGGGAATTGCAGATACCAGTACCGATGCTGATACCTTAAGCCTATAACGCCAGTTTATGCAGGGCAGAGCAGTGTGTCATGGTTTATGAGATGAACCATCATCACTTGTGTGATGTATTTTGAACCTGGATTTTTTTGGTGACCTTGAATGTAAATGTGTCTGTCTTTGAATCCCTCTGGGTCAGCTTCTGCTTAACTGTGCTATAGGCAATAAATAAAACAGAGGTGACAGTCAAAACACGTATATTTCTTTCATTTCAAAAGGAACAATTTATTTAGCACAATTCAGTGGGCTACTGAACCTGATGGACTTTGTTCAGTAACAATTTATCGATGCTATCATGCTAGTATCAATCCAATATCACTGTCAGCATTGTTATCAATACTATCGATATTTAGATTGATCCACCTACGTCTAATAGATAAGCTGAACTGCTTTCATCTGTGTCTCATCCACAGTCATCTCTGAGTGTGTACGCTGCACAGTCCTGTCTTTCCCTTTGTCATCTGCTTTGTGTCACAATGGTCCGCTGTGCATTCCTGGACTCTTTGGATTAAACTTTTCTTGTAAACACTGTCGACTGAGTACATTACAGTAAGTGCAATCAGCAATCAGGGTTAATGATTTTAGAATTGTTATATCTGAGGGTAAATCCACTGAAAGTGTACACACATAGTATTTTTCTGTTAAAAACCTTCCCACCAGTACATTCTCCATCATTTGGGTTGGCCTTTACTGAAAACTCTCAGGAAACAGGAAACTGGTTTTAAATAAAAATAGTATCTGTAAAGCGATACTGGGTGTACTTCCAGTTTACTTCTGAGCCTTTGTTATGTCTCAGCTCCAATATTTTCCTGCTATTCTCCTCCAAATGGATGGTTTTTGATGGGCTGAGGGTTTCAACAGATGTGGGAAAAACTCTATTGCTGAATCTAAAAGCATCACCCAGAATGTGGTGAAGGAGACTTGTGGTTTTTTCCTGAAAGGCAACTTGTGTTTCTTTGTTGCGGGTATTTGTGTATTGTATATCATGTTGTAGAGCTTGCATTTTATGTTGTATCTGTGGCATTTGTAAAATGTATTGCGTTTGTATGGCTGCTACCTTGGCCATGTTTCGCTTTGTCAGGAAATCTCAGCTTAATGGGGCTTCCTGGTTAAATAAAAGTATGTAATGAATGCTAAAAGATTGTTTTGGGGGTTTTTTTTGTTGAATTATTTGGCCTCCGGAGCCCTGCACTTGGATCTCCAATGTTCTCTTCAGTGAATCATAACATCAGGTCAGTGTTTTACCCGTGAAGTTCACCTGTGAGTGCATCGCAGGCGTGCACGGCTGCTGTTGCTGGAGGTTTTCAGGAAACATCAGTGCGTTTTCTAGTTTGAATATTAATGTGAGAGCTTTCTTTCAGCTCTTGGAGGCATTTGATGACTGATTGCAACAAATGTCGGGAGGGGCAAATTGAAATCTTTTATACACTGAGGACGTGATCTGCCCTCTGCGCTTGGCTCACACACACTCCTACACTTAGACCTAAATCTCGCAGAAGCGCTCACCTTCCAGTTTACCCTCCCGAGAGGTTAACTCTACCTTTAATCCTCCTCTCTGTCTCACTGATCACCTGTTCCACAGCTTCATTAAGGGGAGAAGAAGAAGAAAAAACGCTGACAGCCGCAGCTCCTTCCCCAATAAGTACATCTCGCTGCTTCTTGTTCGGCTCTGTATTTGAGCGGGGGCATTTTCCTCCTCATTCCTGCAGCTGTCTGCGCTTCAAACCCACTCTCGGTCTCAAGTCACGGCTAATTAATTGACAAGTTGCCCCCACTGAGGGTCAAATGGAGACAGATTCACTGACACTTTGAACAGGTTTGGCAAGTAGATACCACCTGCTGTTAACACTGCTAAATATAAACAAGACGGCACGGCACAGCAAGCCCTGCAGTAAAATCCTGATTTTACCTTACAGAAGATGGAAACTATGTTACTTTCTTATCCAGCAGGTGGTGTTTCTAGCATATCTGTAAATAAATTAGCCATCTGGCAGCAAGTTTTGTGTTCTGATGAGTGCCATCACACAAACCTATTTCTTCTTTTGATTCTAATATATTTGTTCCTTCTCTATCTTTCATCATCTCCCTCTTTGAAAACATAATTATCGCCTTATAATCCCCTCTTAGCGAAGTCATCTGCACAACGTGATTTCTCGGGAGTCCCGGTGTCTCTTTCTTGTGAGCCTTTTGAGGACAATATCATCAAATACGACTCAATCTTATTCTGCTATCTAACCCTCCATCAGTTCTACTTGTCTCTGCACCTCGGCCCTCGGTGCCAGATCTTGTCTTTTGTTTCAGTCTCTTCTATCTGTGTTTTAAAAAGAAAACCGATTAAAAAAGCCTCTCGCTCTAGTCCCTGCCTGTCGGTGGAGGAGCTTCAAACAGGCTCCCCTTGGCATGACATAAAGAGTGACTGTTTCTGATTAAATCTCTCCATGTGTGACAGTCAGATCGTGTTATTATCGAACACAGGAAGGATGAAAGAGCCATTTCTAGCTGAACTTCTGCATCTGATACCTTGACGAAAAGAAAAGTATTTCCACTGAGGTAGCTGCAGTGTATATGGTGAGCAGAGCCTGCACAAACAGGCCAGCAGAAATGGTGTCGAGAGCACGCTCAGTTACAGAACGTGGGTAGCGGCGGCATCACAGCATCGGGCCCCCTTTTCTCTATTCTTAGCTCTTCCTCCTTCTCTCGCAGTCACACATGACTAGGTACTGAAGAGGAGAGGTAGAAGAGGCATCTTGGGTTTCTCTCACTCTCTAATAAAAATGAGATTGCGTGTACACTTTGTGTTATCACACTGTCTGTACGAACCACCGATCACCATTTTAATCGATCTTTTATTTTTTTTATCATGTAAATTGTATAAAAGTGCAACTGATTGTCCAAATGACAAAGTTCTACGCTGGGCTGCCATTGTTTTCTATTGCTATGCTATTTCTCCAGCTAAATACAGACCACTTTTGGCCCGGGCAGTTTAATTATTCATCGCTTAATTTACATGCCACACAAACACGTATAAATATGAACCCCGTATGTTGCGGTAAACACATTTAAATTGCCATTTTATGTTGCCAAAGCTAGATGTAGCACAGGTTAGGCCAGGCATTACAAATGATGTAACACCAATACAGCCGTAAATATCAAAAGATGCTCGATAAAGATGTGAAATAGCTGGTTAATCTAAAAGCTGATTCTCACAGCCAGATGGTTTCTGGGCTAAGAGCTTATATGCGCAGATAAAGACCAATAAATGAAATTTATTGGATGTAAAAGTAACATCTGGTTGACAGCGCATATAATCAGAACCTCAACACAATGGGTTCTTATTATGGGGTGACAATGTCTCTTGTTTTCTCTCATATTTGTATATATTTCTCTTGTTTGCTAGAGAATGGATTTGAGCTGATAGAAACAGGAACTTAAATAACCACTTGTTGCAACCAAGGTATGCAGAAGAGCATCTCTGAAACCTGTCAGACCTTGAAGGAGATGTGCTACAGCAGCAGAAGACCAGGTGTCATTCCTGTCCCCCATGAACAGAAAGTGAGGCTGCTGTTCACTCGGCATCGCCTGCTGTCAGGTCGTCTAATTTCTCGGCATACCTTTGGGCCCTTTAGTACCAACTGAGCATCATTTAAACGCCACAGCCTGCCTGCGTACTGTTGCTGACCATGTCCAAACCTTTGTGACCACAGTGCACTCATCTTCTGATCGCTGATTCCAGCAGGAAAGCATCGTGTCACAAGGCTCAAATCATCTCACCAGATCACAGTTCAGTAGACCACCTTTGGGAATTGGTGAAGTGGGAGATTCACATCATGGTGCGGCTGACACATCTGCAGTAACTGTGAGATGCTATCGTGTCAACATGGCTCAAACTCTCTGAGCACTTATTTGAATCTGTGCCATAAAAAATTAAGGCAGCTCTGAAGGAACCTGCGTGACAGCCGAGTAGCTCATCCAGTTTGGCTCATTTACCTAAAATTATTTCCAAATATTTTTTAGTAGAAGAGCATTCTGATTCTTGCCTCTGTACTCGATGCAAGCAGCACCCTCACCTAAGACACGCTGAAGTGTTTTTTAGCAGTAGCCTGCTGTGTGCTAAATATTAGAAAGTATGACTTCACAGTTCATGTGTCACAGACATGAGTCTCACCTAAGCTTCTCTCTCTTTGTTCCCTGTTGCAAGATTTCTTTTTGATGCGATGACAAAACAGCAGCTGGGTGTGAGTTTGACATCACTTTTACACCAACAAAAAACAATTTTAACCTCACTGTTTGTCTACCATTTAGACACCTAATCACCGGGAAACTGCTCAGTGGGTCGGCCCAGGGACTTTACAAATTCTGACGAATAAATAAAAAGAACAACAAATCACCTGAGAGATGACGCGAGGAACCAGTCGCTCTGCATAACAATGAAAAATTAGGCTGTTTGTTGACCGTAAAAAGGCAACTCCCGTACAGCTACTCGTACCGTCGATCAAGCGAGCGAGCAGAGGTGCCGCAACCAGAACAGAACAATGTTACTCCTACAGCGTAATTTAGAAGGAAAGTCAGACTAAAGAGCTTTCGCTACATGTCGTCCTACCTAATCAGCTCTGAAGGGCCTCACTTGAAGGTGAAGTGAAAAGCTGGCCGTCATCTCAAGAGAGGAGGTACAATTACTATTAGAAATTCACATGGCTACGCTCTGAGGGTTTCTCACCTGCACTGAGCGGGTCAACCGCTGCGTGGAGTGAGTGCGAATGTTAAATTGTTGGTTTCAAAGTTGATGAAACTTGGATCTAAAGCTGTCGTTCGTCAGCCCACCGGTCGTCGATAAGCACGGTGGAAGGGGGCTGCACTGAAATGCATTCAAACTGATAACGTGGCAGCACGTCTTATCTGTTCAATCTGGTTTCTAATAAGGTGTCAGAGCTGTTAGGTGTTGCGTCAGTTCTACCTTCAGGCGGGACTGTTGTATTTACCTGAAATATTAACACAGTAAGATGCTGTGAGGACCTGCGTGCCAGGCAAACTAATTGGAAGCATGGAAGCAGAAAAAAAAATACCGAACAGGATACACATGGAAGAATCCAGATTTCAGCTGTGAACTGGCGACTGAGTGAAGAGCATCTTTTCAGAGGTTTTTTTTTTTTATCATTATACACGAAGGAAGAACCCCACAAATGCATGGGTGGATGAGGAATTTCTGCACCTTAGCTGCTTTGCACTTCTGCCTCTCCCTCTCTCTCTCTCTGGCTCTGGGTAAACAATAAACACCAGGCTGCTCAGCACCTGTAATCCTTCGACGACTCAATCAACATTTGTAAAGCTGGTCACATGAGGCTCGCGTCCAAAACTGACTCAGCCGGCTGTCTCTGAGCTCCAGCATCAACATCTCGGCTCGGTACAGTCATGGCAGTTCACTGCTGCCACTCCGTTCACGGTTCACCGATCAAACCAAGGGCCACGCTTCCCGCCTGACAAGAGAGCCAGTGCTCAGATCCAGTAATCCTCTCTGCCCAACCCGCCCTCCGGAAAAACACGCAGCATCACAGCGGCGCAACAACAACGCACACCCCTCCAAGGCCTTGCTGCTTATACACTCCGAGGTACATCTGTCTACAAAGCTGCCTCCTTCATCCAGTGTCAGTGAAGCTCCCTCAGGATTTGGCGCCTGCGACTGGATCTTTGCCTGTTTTTCTTCCTTTTTCTTTTTTGTCTGCCACGCCTTAACCCCTCTCCTGCTCGCTGTCATCATAACGGAAAATCAGAGTGTTGAAATGGAAAACGAAGTTTTGATTGAAATACTGTGGGCAGGAATTTGGACACCGCGGAGCCTGAACAGCATATGTTAATAAGTGAGCAGAATACAGCCGGTACATTGTTGAAGATGTTGTGTTTTGCGAGGGAGGGACACACCAGCTGTCACACCTCCTCCAAGTCACGCTTCGGCAAAGACGTGCATCATAATCAGATAGTTACATCAGACTCCTGTGAGCCGGCGAGCGCAAATTAGTTCAAAGATTTGGGAGCGTAAACTGGCCTCACCCGTTGCTAAACACCAATCCGGCCAAGAATCTAATCCGCGATGCCACCAGGAGACAAATCCTAGAGCTGCTCTGCTGGCAGGAGCCGGACGCAGTGACAGAACAAAGGATTTTGCACATATTCTGTTTCAAAACTGTCGAGGAAGACACGAACGCACTTTCCCCTGATCTAACGGTGCGCTCTGTCGCTAATGAAAGCCATGCAAATTCTCCTTTAAAGGCTTATTTTACTTGCAGCCTCTCAGACACCTCGTTCCATTGTCTTTCTGCGCCCCTCCAACTTTTAAATATGCCTTTCATCGGTCGAACTCCTGAGCGGCTGCCAGGAGCACGAGCTCAGCAATAAAATCGGCTCCAGCTTCCTCCACTCTGTTGCTTTATGCAGTCACTATTGTCTAGACCTGTTTTCCCTCGTGAAGCGGCACAACTCCTCGTTTTGATGTGCTTATTGAAGCTAGTGTCTCGTTATCCCTTATCTCGACACCGAGCTCCCTCACAAAGCACCACGAGAAAGAACAAGTGACAAAAACAAAAAAAACCCCACACACGCAATTTGTACTTTTTTTCCTTTTGCACTATAAATGTTTTGTTTCTTCTGTTTCTTGTGATTGCTCACTCTTACTGAAAATAAACATGGCCACAGAAAGTGACTTACCCTCTAAAACGGGCCTTTTGTTAAGCAATGTGCATGAATAGAACTGAAGATTTATTTAAACTGCATGAAAAATGTGCAGTGTTTTATTATCAGACCTTTTTTTTTTAACTATACGGAAAAATACATTTAGTTTGACCCGATCAAACCATGAAGGAAATCCTTCATATTTCACAAAGCGGCCATTAAGCCATTATTTCCACCTCCTCTCGTAGTTTACATGACCTGAAATTATCATGAACGAGGGCAGTTTCTAAGAAGGTTAAATAAGGGTTGAGTTAATCGCAACTGCCGGATATCAGCGGTCACAGTGGTGGCAGCGTTTCAGATGTTACAGTACATGTGAAAGTTCATTAAGTTGATCAAAGTAGTAAAAGCTGTGAAATGTGAGAAAAACAAGGCAATCTAAGTCAATTTTCAGTGGGAAATGCCACCCATTTGCAGCCTCTGAAATAGAAAGAATCTGCATTTCCATGGCTGCTAAATGTCATTTTAAATTGCACGTCGTTTATATTTGTGTGTGTCACCTTAGACTCCGCTGAGCTGCTGCGATAGAGATTTTATTCACCATTTTCTGATTCCCCGGCTTATCAAAGATGTAATTTGGGGTGAAGTTTTAAGCGATACCCATGGACACATATGCACAGCCCCAATTACTTAAATCACTGGCCTACCTTGAACATTGCCAGCCCGGATCTCCTCTCTACTCTTCAGAACTGGCATGATGGAGTGATCTGGGATTCGACTCCTCCTCTCATAGCCTCGGATGAAGGGATGGTGGACAGACGAAGGCACACGCGGAGGGCTGAAAAGTGAGGTCTAGCAGGCTGAGGGATGAGCAGAGTTGTGCTTGATGGGTGGAGAGGGGTGATGCTTGGGCTGTTATCAGTGTGAGGGGGTAGTGGTGGTGGTGGTGGTGGGGTGGGAGGGAGCAGGAAGGTTTAAAAAACCAAGAACAAAAAGTCTAATCTGCAAAGAACCAGATCCAAACTGGCTGAAAAATGCTTTTCACTGAGCGTTTTAGAGGAATTTAAAAACGGATCATCAACTCAAAATGTCAGCACTCTTATGGGGAAGAAAAGCCGAATGATGGCGAACGGAGAGTGTCGAACGGGCGGACTTTCATTCGTCTTTTTCCATCTGATTGTCTTTCCTCTTCCTCCAAAGTTGGTGATGCAGGTCTCCTTCCTCAAGTCTGCAAGTGTGTGAATACTGTTGCCGTGGAGATGAGGAGATGAGCAGCAGAGTGTGTATATGTGCGCGTACTCTTCGTCTTTTTCTTCTTCTCCTGCTTCCCTCTATTCCTTCTTCTGTCGCTCTGTGCCTTTGCTTAATTTAGCCAGTCATGATCCTCGGCTTGCCGGCCCGCTCCTCGTCTGAAAGAGACAAGGAAAGAGTCAGATGGCCGAGTAAGGCTGCGGATGGCTGAAAGCCACTGTGTACACAAGTCAATTGCCTCTGAGGTCAAGGCTTAACTCAGTCAAGCCGCTGTGTCTACATGCCCCTTTCACTGCAATCTGAATGTGCTGAATGTTGTTACATTGTTGTTGTTGTTGTTTTTTTCACAGGAGATACTTTTGGTAGTTTTTTTTCCTTCTCAGGCCTTTATAAGGTCTGCCTGTACTCAGTAAACACGCTGGCTTTAAGGCTCGTTATTAAATTAATGAATCAATGCAACACTGATTTTTTTAGGTACGATTTTTTGGAAAGATATGCTAAAAAATTTACTTTCTTCTGCCAGAATATATACCAACACAGAGCACACTAGGAGATTATACATCCACATCCTGGTTTTCATCTGTTACTGTTTCAGATTGCGATTGTTTATGTCTGATCATTTCAGAATTGCAGCCCTCAATTTATCACATGTCACATGATGCACATTACACCAGTGGGGATAGGCATGAAGAAGACAGCTTAAAAAGCAAATGCTGAATTTAAAATATTCAAAAACAGGAGTTGGCTAGTAGAGTGTGACTGAAATCCTCAAGACTCTAATATTTTATAGCTATAGATATTTATTCCACTATGTGCTCAGGTCAGCGCACAAAACAAGTGGCTGTTGTAAAGAATTCAATGGGCTTCTGGGAGTTTTATGGGAGCAGGACAGAACTTTTGACTTTAAGCTTAAAAAGTCTCTGGTGTGATTCCCCTTCATGGTTAAAAGTGTCATTATTGATTTTTGATCAATTTATTGTTTTTCAAATGTGCAGAATCCTTAAATCTATGTGCAAATTAAATGATTGTTTTTAAACTTGCTTGTTCCCTGTTTTTACACAGATCTTCCAGGGCCGACAGAGTAAAGCAGCGTAGGCTAAAGGTGGGAGGATCAACTCAAATATCGACAGTATTGATAACAACGCTGGTATTTGTGTCGGACCGATATTAGCACAATAGGATCGATACTTTGTTTCTATCCTCTAACTTCAGTATGCCTGTTGAATTGTGTTGAAAAAATAGACCTCAGACATGCAGTATGAAAAATGTTTAAACCTTTTTATGTTGACTGTCACGTCTATTTTATTTTTAGCATATTTAAACAACAGAAGCTGACCTAAAGTGCTTTAGAGACAGCGCCATTTTCAAGGTATCCAAACAAAAAACAACCCCAGTTTCAAAATACATGAAAATCTGAAAGGTGTGTTTTTAATTGTGATGTAATTTGGCACATGAACAGCTGATCACAGGAATCATCCAGCCTGCTTCAGGAAATAAATAAATAAATAAATCCAAACTTTCCTAACCTTAATGATCTAAACCAGTCTCAGGGATAAAAAGCCTGCAAATCACCCCTACTTTGTCTTTCCCATGAGTCTGAAGACATACATCTGCATACATTACTGAAAGATGATATCCTTTCAGGGATGACAGCTTAAATTCTCAACACTATCAGGGTCATTTAAGTTAAAAAAGTGTGATCTGGTTGTTTGGGCTCTCTCCTCATGCCAGGCAGCTCTCTGTCTCTCTCTCTCTCTGTATTACCTCCCTGTCGTTTGCATCAATGGTGAAAATAAAATTAGGGCTAAAGTTCTTTTGAACCAGAGAGCTCTGTCTTTCTGCTTGTCCTGTCCTGCATTCATTAAACAGCGACATTGTCATGCAGATTATAAGCTTCAGATATTGCATGCCTTTACCTTTATCTATTTTGTTGATTTTGCTATTGTTTCTATGCATAAAAATATAAAAATAAAAAGCAGGATTGGCTTTGAGGTGTCTAGGACAACGCTCTTTGGGCGAACTACTAGAGGCGTAACTTATTCTGCAAGTGGACTAAGAGTAGTGGCATAGAGGGACCAAACTTTGAAAGAAAGGCCAAAGTGGCAGAGATACAATCAAGAACAAAATCAGGGAGAGAGAACACAGAAGGTGGAGATTGAAGAGTCGAAGTGACAGGCTTTGTATTGAGGCTAGGCTAAATTTGGGCGCAGCATTGTGACTCAGGTTGTGGATTTTAATTCGACCCTAAATCATCATCAGCTGATCTTTTGGACTCCTACGTGGTGTCTTAAAGGGGAGAAGAAGGTACAAGTAAAAAACAAGTGGACGTCATCATCAGACAGCAGGTTGAAAAACACAGTATATACGCAGGACTTCTAACTGGTGCAGCAAAAGTTGGATGCAGCCATGCAGATGCATTATTTAGCTTTCCGTGCTTGCTTTTTAAAACAGCGGGAACGGATAAAGCCTAGGCTGTTAGAGACATGAAACATTTATGGGAGGAAATTAACAGCACTGTCCATTATTCTACGAAAGAACAAGCAGAGCAACTAATTATTATTTACACACTACAGGAACATTTTACTTAATATGTACAAATAACTTTGAAAGTAAGTTATTTTTTACAAGGAAGTGTTTAAGAAGTGTTAGAAATCATAGTTAAATGTTCACGGTGAGTTGTTTTTTTATACAGAACTACGTGAACTTCTTTTTAATGTTGGCATTAATTGTACATTCATATATTAAATGAATGTTACATTTGGTTTGTAAGCTGAATTAAATGGTTTTTCCTCACTCTGGGTCGGACATCGCATAAAAAAATTGAATAAGATTCACCGGCCACCACTGACAAACTTCAAAACACTGATTAAGTTTTAACGGACTGCAATTCAAAATTGCAAAATGTTTTTGTGTATCGTGTAAAAGCTCCACTAAGGACCAGAGTTGCTGCAGCGCATCAGTCTCGTGCTCTGTGATGGCTTGGTCACATTAGATGACCACCAGCTTGTGACCTGGAAAAATCAGCGGTTCCCAGTTGCAACCAAAGACAAGGTCACCCAAACATCGAGCACGCAACATCCTCATCATCTGGGCAACCACTTTAGATTGAAAGGTGACTGCGGAGGCAACCTGTCTCCAAAGATTCGCAGCCCACCACAGTTTGCAGAGGAATTTTTAAATTTCTGTTTCATCTCTCTGAGGTTAGAGCTCAACTCTGAATGTAAGGAGTTAATGTGCATTGCTGTGTATGCAGATAGCTGCGCATTTGAGATTCATCACAGTCAACTGATCACAAACATGTTGCACATTAATAAGGTCAAATTCCCAATTTGACCTTATTAATTTACAGACTAATAGCAGACTAACTCTGTCTTGATGCATCGAGGACAGTAACTGGTCCCCATCTATGCATAACCATTACAAAGGCAAGAAACCTGCAAGTTCATTGCACATGGTCGCAGTCTCAAATCACTAAGTTCCCTTGTGGTGGTATAAAATGATGTAATGATCCATCAGTATTAAAAATATCTAAGCTGTAGCCTGACTAATGTATGCTATGTCTAGTTTTTCATCCTTTAACAGATCTTTACTGGCACACGCTCATAAGATAGGATATGCCTATTTCTGGCAACATGTGCGTATTTATTGCATCTTGAAGTAGATGCAGGATATGTAGGTACACAGAGTTTAGCCCTTAGGAAAACTGTCAGAGGATATGTGCATGTGTAGAATTTTAATCCCGTCTGGCAGTGAAATGAATTATTCATTCAACAAATTTTATTTACAAAAATCCATCTTTCTCTCTGACTCCTTCTAATTATCTCTGACTCTCATAGTGGCATTAATATGATTCTGATGGCTTGACTCGTAGAATAATGCGGTACATCCTTACATAAACCTTTTGCATTAAACAACTGGACAAGGCTTATTTGTTTATTCATTTAGTATCCTCGCTATGAACCAACAGCTTCTCAAAATATTGAATTATGCAATCCCAGAGAGCCATTTTATGGATGTAAATGTGAATGCTTTTATGGTTATGTATACGTAACTCAATATTACTCAAAATGAACAGCGGCTAACTGATTACTTGTTTTATGGCATGTGAAATTAGTTTGTTTTTAAATGGTGATTTTGTGTTTTTCATGTACAGCATTAACGGACCAAAGTATTGAACCACACATCTGAATTCAGGTGTTTTCAGCCCAGTTGCCACTGATGTTTAAATCAAGCACATGGCCAGCCTGCCTGTACAAACATATGTGAAAGAATTTTAAACGAGCTCTCCGAGTTTGAGCGTGGTACTGTGATAGCATGGAAACTTTGTCAGTTTTTAAAATTTCATCCCTCCTAGATATCCCACAATCAGCTGTTAGATATATTATTGCAAAGGTGAAGGCTTTAGGACTTAGACCGTGCCAGGTTACAGAGCAGTGCGTAAAAGTCGCCAACACTCATTAACATCAGCACAAAAACTGTGCGCCGGGAGCTTCATGGCTTTGGCTTCTATGACCAACTGGCTGGTGTAATATGTGGTCCAGTACTTTGGTCTATATAGAGAACGTCCAACATCATGTATGAAGACTGCCTAAAAATCATGTTCTATTTTACAGCTGCTTATGAGAAATGCCTAGAAACTGTTTTCATACTGACACAAAACAGATTAAATTAATAGGAGATCATTAAAAGGTGTGACTCTTATTATTTAGTTATTGTTATCCTGTAGTTATTCTTACCTACAGACTCAGTTCACTTTTGCTCTCTTTTGTCTAATGGTGCATTTTAATCATTTTTAGGATATTTATTCTGTTTTTACTTTTTAACAGCTAACTGGCATCAAGAATATAAACACATTACTTGAGTACAGGCAAATTCTCACTTTGTATTGATTTTAAAATCTCACTGATCATACATCTTTCATCTGAAGCACATTAAGGGCTTATTAACCTGTTACATAGGGCAGGGCGTATACAGGGCGATCTGCTGGTTATCCCAAAGTTTCTGCTAGTAGACAAAGGTCAGCAGGTGCTTGCTGTCAGAGCTGCCAAACTGTGGCACAGTCCGACCTTTGAGGTCAAAAAGGGAACTTCTTTACTGTCTTTTAAATCTCTTCTTAAAACATTTTTATGGAAAAGCTTTCATGGATGTTTAAAAGGTAGCAATGTTCTTTTATTTTTCATTATTTGCCTTTCTTTTTTTTTTCCAGGAGTTTTTTTAAAGCTTATAAATTTCTTCCTGTGAAGCAGTTCCTAACTTTGTTAAATATTAGTATTATTTACCTAACCATTTTAATTTGAAATGGGACTTTATAGCCTAATTCCCAGCATACAGTCTTTTGCATCGCCTTTAGTGTGCACTGTACTCAATAAAGTCCTGCTGAAGAGTCAATTAGAGCAAAGCTGGTGTATGAGTGATATTAGGTCTGTGATTTATTCACTGTCAACGATCTGTCGCAGACCCACTGGGGAGGAAACAAGAAGAAGAAAGATAACACAGGAGGAGGATGACATCAGTTTGGCACTGGCTAACGCACCTCCACCAGCTCAGGCGCACAATAAGGAATGAGAGAATAGTAATGAACAGATGTAAATCCATGCACCTGCACGCTGCACTGGACTAACTGAGTGAGTCACCAGGTATAAGCTTCATTCTGCGCGTTAGAAATAGTGCATGAGTGAGGGATATTTTGTGCTCCGAAATGCAGCTGAACGTGTGAGAGTGTGAAATTCTTGAAGATGTAATCTCAATTATACAGACTTTTTTTTTAAGTGGATAAACAACCAATTAGTCACAGAGCGACGACGAAAGGTGAAACCGTGCAAGCAACTGTGGTGGAAAATACAAAAACAGCCATCACCTGCAGATGAAAGTTCATGCAGAATACATTTCCACCAGCTTCATGCAGACTTCCGAATGTACACAAACGCATGCACACTCTTGCTCCGTCAGCTGTGCTCTTGCACACGTATTTAGGGTACACACCTTCTTTTCATGCATGTGCATACGCTCACTTGCAAAGAAGAAGTGAGTGCTTTATTAATTCACTACTCACCTAATTAACTCTTTTCTGTAACACATAATTTATAGACTGTAGTGGAGATGTTTTACAGAGGAGCAGAGTTGAGACACAAAAGCAAAGACAGAGCAAAACGAGCGGTCCTTCATATTCCTTCATGACGACATCCCACTCTCAGAACAATCAAGAAAGAGGGATTCATTAAGCCTCTTTATCAGTCCATAAGAAGGGGGTGGGCGGTGAGACTAAAGTAGCTGGTGTGGGCCTATGCTAGTAGGCAAAATTTTTCACCTTACGGCTGAGTGCACAGGCAATTTTCAGTTAAATGTCCATGTGTATATGGGCTAATTGAGAATAGACTAGCAGTGGTAACGCTTTAAAGCAGCTCTCCCAAAAAAGGTGTGGCGGTGAGAAGTAGAGACGTAGCGTCAAACAAAACACAGAGGGAAAGGGGACAAATGTGACAGAGGAAAAGAGGAAGGTAGTGATGAAATGGCGCGTGAAGTTCTACCTATTTTAATCTGTCTATCAGTCTGTCTCTATCTAAAGACCTGCTGTCTATTACACCTTAAATCCACAGCGAGGAATTACCCGCTGAATCCACTGATCAACATC
>NW_005187588.1:1100643-1102635 GCF_000239375.1 Pundamilia nyererei
CGTTGGTGTGTGTGTGTGTGTGTGTGTGTGTGTGTGTGTGTGTGTGTGTGTGTGTGTGTGTGTGTGTGTGTGTGTGTGTGTGTGTGTGTGTGGGATGGGAAGGGGCAGGGAGGCAGTAAAAGTACTAATGGCTGCTGATGGACTGGCAGAATCAAAATAAGCACAAAATCAAGCATGAAATGGGATACACTATTAATGACTTGAGATGGCCATTAGCGCCAAACTTTGAATGCAGCTCAGCAGATCATGTGAAAAGAATATCATTCCTTTTAGGACAAATATCCCAAACTTTGTCAATAAAATTACACCAGTGAGACTGCAAACTCATTTTTTTTCCATTTCAAATGTGTTACAAATGTGTTACTAAACAAATAAATATATATAAAGATTTTTTTATTATTAAATCATGACATGTGTACAGATAAAAAAAAAAGATTTCTCAAAGACAACAATTAAAAATGGGCGCACTTGGCCATGATGATGAGGACAGATGAGGAGAAGGATGCGAGACCAGACCGATATCGACTCACTGAACGCTCATCCTTTAGGCGTAGTTTAGTGTGCGAGTGCATGTGTGTGTTAATGTGTGTTTTATGTATACGTAAAGCACACACAAATACACACAGACAGACAGATAGACAGACACTAAACGATATTGAACCTACCTAGAGTAACAATTAAGAATCCCGCAAGAGTGTGATGCAAAAGAAATGGGTGTGGAGGGGACCAAAAGAGAAGGAAAAGGGGGGGAAAAATAGTCATTCATGAGGAGTTTTTTAGTTGTCTTTGAAAAAAAAATCATCCAAGATCATTAATCATCAGACTTTAGACACAGAAAGAGGCGTAGGATGGGGTATGATGACCTGACGAGCAGCATTTTGATGTGAAATGCAAAGGAGGGAATGACAGGAATGATATGGTTTGGTGAAAAGAGAAGAAGGAAGAGTGAAGAGGGAGAAAGAAAGGGCAAAAAAAATTGGAAAAACAAAATTCCCTTCTTTCCCCTCTATCTCACTCATAAATATAAGAAATTGTACACCAGGTAGATGGAGAAATAGATGAGGAGGCAAATGACGGAGAGAGAGACTATATGAAAAGATGAAGCACCTCCCAGCACTGCGATGAGGAATAAGAAAAATATAAAACGAAAGAAAAAATTGAATACTCCAAAGCCTTCCGTTTTTGCTCTGTTTAGTGAGGCGAGGAGGGGGCTTTCAGTTATATCCCCCCCTCTCTCTCTCTCTGCAACTGGTCAGTCTTCTTTTATCTTCTGTCCTCCTCAAAGCAAGACGCTACCTTCCCTTCAGATGAGCGGTAACCCTTTGCCAACACAGCTGTTGGACATGGCACTCAGGCTGGCTGCATGGTTGGGTGCTGCTACGCAGAGATACAGAGTGTGGAGCCGAAACACACCTCTGGCTGGCGTAGAGCGGCGAGCGCAACTCAAACTGCGCTCGCTCTCCTCCCCCTCCTTCCAAGAGAGCGAGAGAAAGAGAGAGCGATGTGGAGGTGGGTCCTTCTGTAGGGTTGTGAATTAGAGATATGCTACAGTGAAGCCAGGCTGCTGCAACAATTGTCAAGAAAATTGTTTCCAATACAGAAAGCAATGGCTCCCTCTGTTGTTGCTCTGTTTTAATTGGAGATTAGACTCGGCAGCATCTGAGGGAGACAGCGGAACGAGCTGAAAGAACAGTGCCACACTGCGAAACGATACCCCATTACAAGTAAAACACCTGCATTTCAAAGTACATTAGGAGTGCTAATGGTGCTTTTTACAAAAAAGTAAAAATCTAAAGTTCTGCAAAGCCGAAAGTCACAACTTAAAACTGTATTAAACTCTATTTTGGCATTAAGACTAGTTTACTGTTATTTAATATCTAAAATAATAGCAAGCATATATATATATATAAAAACACCCAGCACGCCCCTGCGGGCGGTTTATCCTTCAAGCTCGGGTCCTCTACCAGAGGCCTGGGAGCTTGAGGGTCCTGC
>NW_005187588.1:1103502-1115801 GCF_000239375.1 Pundamilia nyererei
GGGGGGGGTTCTTAATGTACAGACTGTGATCAGCTGACCTCTTGCTCTTTACAAATTTACACACCTGAATCAACCAGATGTCAGCAGATGTTTCATGAGTTGTCCTGGCTGATTTCCATCCTCTGCACTGAGGGTACACTGTTTATACTAACTAGACAGTCACTGTGCACCAGTCCCACACTTGTTCTTTACTTTAAATCCATCACAGTACAGCAATCTAACCTGTTAATCCTGCACTAATCTGCAGAGGATTTTCATGCTTTTAATGATTTTGATCCATAACACAGTCAACCTCAGCTTGTTTAGCCATTTCACACAATATGAAAACCGATTATCTCACATGTAAACTTTAAATTTCCAGTTTGTCAAATCCCACTGAGCAGTCCTTACCTTTGCATCTAACCTCGCTTCTTCCTCTCCCCATCTTTCTCCATCTCTGAGTGAAGTTGGCTCTTTCTTTTCTCTCCCTGTGAAATACAGCAGCTGGACGTTAAGCTAGCAACAAACTGCACACAAACAGTTCGCGTGTTTGTTGATGTTTGTTGAGTTGAAAGAAACGTAGCGTTTGAAATGACCTGCCACTTAAAAAACGTCGCTCCAAACAACAGTTCTGACAGACAAAATAAACAAAACAAAACCTTGCTTCCTTCATGCTCGCTACTTTTCATAGGGCTATCTACATGCTGAAGTACCAAAACTACCAAAACTTGTGGATACGTGCAGTCCTTGTGATCGTGGTGTTGTGAAAAGAAAGTACAGATTTTTTTTATGTAGTGACTAAGTAGTTATTTTAGCACACATTAAGCTGGGCATACACAGCGATTGTTTTCAGTCGCGTTATTGCTTCTGCTCAAACTGTACGATTGACTGGCAGGGGTTAGAAGTTCGTAGGTCACGATGCAGGGTCTCAACTGAAACAAATTGTACGCGAAAACAAAAAAATTTACAGTTTCAATTCATTGTTTTTCACTATCATTTTTTTCTCAGTTTCAATACAAGATTTTTCAGTACATTTATTTCAGTTACAATATTTTTTCTCGGTTTCATTTCAAGGTGGCATCGTTCTGATCCCATAGAGCGACAGATTTTCTGTTATAACCTTCATTTTTATGGACGCACGGTGTGAGCACTCGGGTCGCATCAGAGCATCGGGCCGTATAGTGTGAGACCCTGCATCGTGACCTACGAACTTCTAACCCCTGCGAGTCAATCGTACAGTTTGAGCAGAAGCAATAACGCGACTGAAAAAAATCGCAGTGTTTGCCCAGCTTTACTCTGTGAATGTATTGCCTGACTTTTCTGTTGTTAGCTGAAGTGGCAACTTGTGCTCTTCTACGCATGTTGGTTGTAACGAGTGGTTATGACTAATGGCATCAACAAGGCATTTTCATAAGTGAGCCAGTGGATATTCTCTGTTAACACTATGACAATAGAGATTAAACAATAGAGATGATTTCTGAAATACTCAGACCAAGCTGTCTGCCACCAGCAACCATGCCACAATCAAAGTTACAAAATTACCTCTCCTACTTATTCTAATGCTCATCAGTTTGAACTTCAGCAGGCTGTCCTGACCCTGTCTACATGCTTAAGTTTGTGTCATCTGATTGCATTAAGCAGTTAAGCAGTTAACCAGGCGTACCTAATAAAGTGAGAGGTGAGTGTATATTTGACAGTGTGTTCTGTGTTCCTGTGCTTGTACATTCACCCCCATAAAAGCTCAGTAAAGGCCCAAATAAAATGCTAATGGAAATTCTTTGCTTACACACAGTAGGCTGCAGCTTTTTTTCAATTATTGGGTTATCTACTGTATTCGATGTGTGTTCACTTTTTATATTACAGCTCAATTATTTACATAAAAAATATGCACGCAATCAGCCTGTGAAATAGAATTTACACTTATTTACACTCATCAGTATATAAAAAAGTTACATTTTGCTTGAAGTCTTTATATACACTCAGCTTATTGTACTAAATATGAGTGGTAGAACTGGGAATTTTGAGTATTAGTTACATATATGTTAGGATTACTGTTGCAGTGTGAAACTAAGTTTTTCTAATTGTGAAAATATAACTTACATAGGTTTGTTGTTATGATTTTGTAGTTTTTCTTCTTCTTTTTCTTAAATTCATTTACTCTTTCCATCGCTGACTTGTGTTAATTCAATAGGCAGACAGGTATGATTCTGTACCTTCTCTTTGGTGCAGAAAGTGTGTTATTTACAGTTTCATTCCGTGGGAAATATAAAGCAGTAGATTATGTGAGAGACCTCTAGTGGTAGTTTGTATAGGTGCATGTATGATTCGCCTAACAACACAGAAAATGGAGCTTTCTAACATGTGGGGTTTTTTGTTTTTTTTTGACACTGTAATTTTTATTGATAGTTTTGTCACATCTAACATGTGGTTTTAATTCAAAACAAGCATTATTTTTTTTTACTTTATTTTATTTTTTTTATTCTTTGTGCCTGAACTAAGTATGTAATAAAATCAAACAGAAAGGCATCCCGCTTATGTGCCGTGTTGCCACAGAAACCTGCCAGCTTGTGAATGAAGCTGCCTACAGGTAACGTTTATGGGAATGTGTGCTTGAAAAGGGTATCCAACAACTCCTGTAGTTCGTATTACTGCATCAGCATGATTCTTACGGTGCCTCGTCACTTGTCCATGTGGGTCAAAGACTGTATTTAAATGATGGATGTAGCCACAGAGCTATCACCCACTTGTGTTGTGCTAAACATTTTGAATCCTTAACATTAGTGCCAAAAAGTTCATTTTTTTCTTCCATAGCCAGCCTCAATAGCCCGACATTGAACTGTCAGAGCCCCCACTCTTGATCGCCGTACAACAAATATTGTACTAAACGCCATACAGCACCTCCTTCAGGAGGTGGGCCCATGTCATCTCTTTGGTCTCCATCGGCCCAGCCACCAGGCATGTTCCCTCAACTTCCCTCCCCAGGCTTGCCTCCAGGGTGCATCCCTGGTAACGATATCCCAGGCAGGGTGGAAGTGTCCCTTGATATCTTCTCTCTCAGAGGGATTAAATGTTCCAGGCATGTCTTAGTGTGAGGAGCCCCCGGGGCAGATGCAGGATATGTTGGAGAGATTACATCTTGCGGTTGGCCTGGTGATGGATGGATGTTTGGAGCCAGATTTGGAAGACAGTATGGATAAAATACATAAAATACACCATTATCAGAGAACTTACTTACTGTAGGAAGCTGCAATAAGGAACTGTGGATTACTGCTAATTTCATATTTTAAAAAAATTGTTTTCAGTTCTTGTTGCAACTAGTTATTATGTTTAGGGAGCATTTTTTTTCCACATAAGACCAGGTCGGTTTGTATAACTTTTTCCTTTGATAAATGAAGTAATTATTTAAAAATTGTATCTTGAATTTACTTAGGTTATCTTTGTGTAATATTTAAATATGAAACATGTAAGTGTGACAAATATCCCAAAAAGACAAAAAGAAAGAAAGACTGAAACTTCATGATGGCAGTAACAGGATCCACAATATTTTCCATGTATCTGTGAGACATAAAATTCCACTAAAGTAATCTTTTAGCATTGTGTCGTGCATTATGATGAGAGATTAGAGCACCAGTCTCATGATTTTTCTTCTCTGTCTTTTGTGTGTTCTTCTGATATGTTGTTGGTGTGGACTGTGTGGATTTGCTGTTTAGCTGTAGCATATTAAAATAAAATACACAATATAACAAAACATTATCTGCAGCAAACCTCGATTGTGATTAGGAGAGCAGACCATGATGCACAAAACAAAGAATAATACAGTTTGGTGAGTTACCAGTTGTTAGAATTGTAGCCATGACAGCAATAGCTGTATTGGCAGTACTTGATTTTGAAGGCTCCAGGGCTCCCCTCTGTGGCAACTGAAAGTACTGCAGGTCAGCAACGAACAGTGGCCACAAACTTGACTTTTCGTTTCATATCATTACTTATTGTAGCTAGGATTAAATAATATCACAGCAAAACCTGTCAACTGCAATGATAACCACAGACATTAGTGAGGAGGTCGCAGCATTAATGTGCAGTTCTTACGCTCATGTTAACAGTAGCTCAAATGCTTAATTTAGAAAAAAAAACCACTGAGCTGAATAAAACCATAATAATTCAAGAATCCGGAAAGATCCACCTTTAAGTCTCTGTGTCTTCTCTTTTTGTCATTACAGAGCTGTTAAATCAAAGAAGTTTATATGTAAGATCATTTTCTTTTAGGCCAGTTTACCTCTTTTACTTATCGTGCAATGTTTTTTTCTGTCAATGGAAACTTAAAGTTTCCATTAGGCATCTGCTTACTCTAATGCCACTGATGCATGCGTTTACCTACTGTTTTCTCTGCACTGTGGATTATGCTTTAATGCTTTTATCCTCTCCCTCCCTGCACTTTTCTGCAGTATCAGTGGCGCCAGCAATGTGTGGTCCAGAGTTGTGGTGGCTACTGGATCTGCTCAGTGTTTATTGTCTGTTGTTTTTACAGTGCTCAGTTTTCCTCACTCTGCAGTCTGTTGAGGTAAATTGCTGCCAGAGGTTTTTTTTTCCCTTTCTTTTTGGTAAGTGCTTCCTAAATGGGAAATGTTGGGTTGTCTATGTGAAACTTTAAGGTCTCTGTTGAAGTCAAATAATCAAAATGTATGACACTTCAGAATGTTTTTAACCCAAACTAACCAGATGTTATTTATAATATAAGAGAATATAAAATGAATTTCACTTCAGTGCTTAATGTGATGTGTTCATCTTTTCAATTCTCACTAGAAAGGCACAAAGGAAACACTAAGATATACAAAGCAGCTCAGCTACTGAGAGCCTTGGTCTGACTGTGGCCACATTAAAGCAGCGGTCCCCAACCTTTTTTGCGCCACGGACCGGTTTATGTCCAACAATATTTTCACACACCAGCTTTTACGGTATTGCGGATAAATACAACAAAATAAAACCAGTACCAGTACCAAAAAAAGAAGATTTATTCTAGCGCTGTCAGTGTTAATCTCGTTAAAATGATGTTAACGCCATAACCACATTAACGCTGCAAATCTCCGTTAGCGAGTTAGCGCAGATCGCCCCGTGCGTGGGGCTGCACAGTGCTAACGCATTGAGCCATGCAGCCCCACGCACGGGGATAGAATAGAAGAATAGAATAGAATAGAATAGAATAATCCTTTAATTGTCCCACAAGGGGAAATTTGGATGGAACAGCAGCAAGAAAGACACATATACAAACAAACAGTACACAAGACACAGAACAGAAACATACACAACTTTTACATATTTACATCAAGGACAATGGTTACCAAAAACAGAGTAGTGTACTGTTATTAAATTAAATAAAATTAAATACAGATAAGAGGCAAACCCAGGTTATAGTGTGTATCGGTTGATAAAATAGTGCAAGTTACAGCGGTGATGTAAACCTCTATGTTTGTTGGGAGCAGTTTTGATTGTATAGTCTGACAGCTGCAGGGAGGAAGGACCTGCGGAAACACTCCTTCATGCATCTAGGATGCAGCAGTCTGTCACTGAAGGAGCTCTGCAGTTCAGCAACATTTACATGCATGGGGTGGGAGACTCTGTCCATCAGAGATGTTATTTTGGCCAGAGTCCTTCTGTCTCCTACCACCTGCACTGGGTCCAGGTGCATCCCAGAACAGAGCTGCCCTTCCTAATGAGTTTATCCAACCTCTTCCTCTCAGCTGCTGATAAACTGCTGCTCCAACATACAACACTGTAAAAAATGACAGATGCCACCACAGAGTCATAAAAGGTCTTTAAAAGCACTCCATAGACTCCAAATGACCTCAGGCGCCTCAGTCTGCTCTGACCCTTCCTGTAAAGAGCATCAGTGTTGTGGCTCCAGTCTAACTTATTATTCAGGTGAACACCCAGGTACCTATACCAGTCCACTATCTCAATGTCCAATGTCCAGATTTGCCGCGTTAATGTGGTTATGGCGTTAACATAATTTTAACGAGATTAACACTGACAGCACTAATTTATTCACAACACATGGGAAAAGAACCATGGAAACCGAGCTAACGATAAAAACAATTAAAAACATAATGAGTAAAAACTGATAAAAACCCTGAAAACAATAAATTTCACACCCGAACTCTAATGGAACCGGTCTGTGGTCCGGGGGTTGGGGACCGCTGCATTAAAGGACAGGATTAAAATGACCCCACTGAGCCTTCCTAACAATAACTCCCAGCGGCTACTCTGTATCATAAAAACAGAAATCTCTCCAACTGACAGTATTTGTAGTAGTATTTCCTCCATGTATAAAAAATGTAACCTGTAAGATTGGACTAACATCCACATCTACCTGATCCCGCACAGAAAACTCATAATCGTCCTTGGCACAGAGTCAACAAGGTGATGGAATCATTCCTCTGATATTTTGGTCCACGTTGACATGATAGCGTCACAGATTTGTTGGCTGCACATCCATTATTTGACTCTCCCATGCTGCCACATCCCTGCAATGCCCTGTTGGAGTGAGATCTGCTGACTATGAACATTACTTGAGTACACGATTTGAGCTTTGTGACATGGTGTGTTATCCTGCTTTAAACAGCTATCAGAAGATGATTACCCTGTGGTCATAAAGGGATGCTCATGGTCAGCAACAATACTCAGGTAGGCTGTTGTGTTTAAAGACTCAAAAACAGCTTCCTGACCAGATAACTAACATGGAGAAAAATCACCCAGGTTCCCTCATCATTATTCTAGAGGACCTTAACAGTGCAAACCTTCCAAAATGCAGACAGAACATCAAGTTAATCAGAACTGAACTTGTAATTTGGCATACTTGGGCCAACACAATTACTGTACTGTACTGTGCAGCTCTTGGACTCTCGGATCACTTTCTGCTTCACATCATACCTACCTACAGACAGAAATAAAACATTTCTAAGCTTAAAGTTAAAACTGTCAGGAAGTGGACCAAGGAGTCGAAGAAGGATTTACAAGCCTGCTTCGAGTACACAGAATGGAAAGTTCTTGAAGTTGCAACCACTGACATAAATGAACTCACTGACACCGTGACATTATACATCTGTTTTTGTGAGGACTTGTGTGTGTAAACTGAGACCTTTTGCGCATACAATAATAACAAACCATGGTTTAGTCCAAATCTGGGGAAGCAGTGCCAGACCAAGGAGGAGGCCTACAGCAGCGGGAACCGGGCCCTGTACAAGCAGGCCACAAACAAGCTGAGCAAGGAGATCAGGGTCGCTAAGAGGAGTTACAATGAGAAGTTAAAAAAAAACTACTTCTCAGCCAATGACCCTGCTTCAGTTTGGAGAGACCTGCAGCACATTCTAGTAACAGGAGTCCATCCCCCCTCTGTGAAGAGGATCCTCAATTGACTGACGACCTTAACACCTTCTACTGCAGATGTGAAAGACAACTATTCACACCTCCCTTATGCTCACCCTCACATCCACACAAAAAGAATCAGCAGCCCTCACTCCCTCCCCTCTCACCCCCTGCCGACATTAAAGATCTGTGAAGAGGATGTTTGTCTGCTCTGTCAGAGACGGAACACCGGGGTTCCAGGACAGTTTGCCCCCCTTGTATCTGAGACTCTGTGCTGACCTATTGCCCCCTCCCCCCATCATCTCGCCGCCATGATGTCCGTTGTCATTAAGTCCTTTGAAAGACTAGTGTTAACCATACTTGCTAACCTCAGAATTAGTGAGACATTCAAAAGGGCTGTTGTGGGCTGTTGTGGGGGGGTAAATATATTTTACAGTGTTTATTTATCGCATAAAACGTTAAATGTCACCGTTGTAAACAACATCCCGAGGGATTAATAAAGTTAAATTAATTTAATATAATCGAATAACTTTAATCTCAGCCAAACCGAGTTACTCACGAACAAACAAGTAGCTGCCGCCATTGTTGGAAACTGGAATTGGCAGGGCCGCGCTATGAATTCTGCGATATGGCTTTTTGTTGTCCGGGTGGAAAATCGGGAGAAATTCGGGAGAATGGTGGCTCCGGGAGATTATCGGGAGGGGCACTGAAATCGGCAGGGAGGCACGTATGGTGTTAACACTCCTGAAAGACATCAAAGAAATCCTGCTCGAACCCCTGCAGTTTGCCTACTGGCCAAACAGGTGAACCAAGGATGCAGTCTTTGGAGGCCTTTGGAGCGTGATGTCACGGGAGGGGGCGTGGTCAGGATTTTTGGTTGAGGCGCCATATTTCTGGGTCAAAAAAAGCGCTAGCGAAAGAGGAGCGAAAGCACACGGAGAACATAAGCTATGGTTCGTACTTGCTGTGTAATCGGTTGTAACGTTAGTTCGCGCGACCGGCAAAGGAACAAGCCTGAAAACGGTTTATCTTTTCATTCTTTCCCCACCTGGAAGCAACATGAGGGAGCTCATGTTGCTGATGTAACCAAACGACGGCGTCTAGCCTGGATAGCAGCTGTGAGAAGACCTGATATCAAGTTCTCTTCCATCTCCAAACATCTGTTGGTGTGCTCCAGACATTTTCAGTCCGGTAAGTTCTAAATATGTACAAATCAAGCTTTATAGCCTATTAGTTTTAATGTTGATGCGCTCAGAGGTCAAACATCCTACTGAGTAAATTCGCAGACATACTTTCAATGTATAGATACGCTAATATTATTTTTGCATAATTGTAGGTAAACCAGCCTATGTAATGGATGAGACAAATCCTGACTGGGTTCCAACGCTCCATATGGGGCACTCCGAAATCCTAACATCTAATTCTGACCGTCACAGACAGCGAACGCAACAAAGAGCGGCAGTCGGAGGTAAAGAACACCACCACCCCATCCTAAAATTAAAAAAAGTGCTCTCACTGTCCGGCAATCATCACATAGCGTTTTAATTAATCATGCGCCCTTATTTGGAATACTGCTGAACATTTCCCTTTTGTGTGTGTACTCTTTGTATCTGACAGGCTTTCATAAAGGAGTAGTAGAGTGTGAAGGTGAGGCCTGTGCAGCAGTTACACATGAAGAGCAGCTCAAGTTGGACACGACAGAAGACCAACACCATAGTCACCTTGCCAAGGAGGCTGTGGGCCAGAGTTGTGTTGGACAAGTGGAGGCCGAGTTAGCAACTGCAAATGTAGAAAATCTTGATCTGACAGTAAGACACACAGAGGCTACAAGACAGACGAAGGATTGTGTGTGCTGTGAACAGAGCAGAGCAGAAGTAAACCGGCTGTTGGAGGAGAACAGGAAGCTTCAATCACAACTGAAAAAGACAGAGCTGAATGAACATTTTTTAAAGGATGACACGGAAAAAGTAAGATATTACACTGGACTACCTTGTTTAGCAATTTTACTGGCCGTGTTTGACAATGTAAAAGCTTTCCTGCCAGCGTCACAGAAACTGTCGCATTTCCAAATGCTATTACTCACACTCATGCGTCTCAGACTTGATCTTCCTGTCCAGCATCTTTGTGATCTATTCAATGTTTCCCACAAAACTCTGTCTTCTGTCTTTACCGATACCATTGATGTTTTGTATGCCCGCTTAGGAGCCTTGGTGCACTGGCCAGAGAGGCACTGTTTACAGGCCACAATGCCCCCTCAATTTATTGAAATTTTTGGAAAACGGGTAGCCATCATTGTAGATTGTTTTGAAATTCGTACAGAAAGACCATCAAATTTAAAGGCACGTGCACAAACATACTCTCAGTATAAGGGTACACACACCATGAAATACCTCGTTGGGATTACACCTCTTGGTGCAATTTCATTCATTTCCAAGGGGTGAGGTGGGAGTGCATCAGACAGACATATCACAGAGAACTGTGGTATTCTTCAAAGGCTGTTACCAGGGGATGTAGTTTTGGCTGACAGAGGCTTTGCCATCAGAAATCCTGTGGGAATGATGTGTGCAGAGGTTAAGATCCCTGCATATACAAAGGGCTTCTGTCAACTCGATGCCAGGGACATAGAAGATAAGAGAGCCATTGCCCACCTAAGAATTCATGTTGAGCGAGTAATAGGTACTTTGCGCAATAAGTTCAAAATGCTGCATACCACCATGCCAATCCGTCTACTTCTTCCATGTGAGGGTGAAGATGTGACCCTTCTTGATAAAATAGTGAAGGTTTGCTGCGTTTTGGTGAACATGTGTCCCAGTGTGGTGGTAAAACCAGGGACAACTGAAACTTGCTCTTGTTAAAAATTCGTAAACGTGTGCTGTATGTATTGTGATTATTTCTCTTAAGACATAGTAATTTCAAGACAGTTGGTAGTGCGTTATGTTATAAAAACGTTGTCATTACATTAATGTATTTGTAAACTGTAACTGACACTTATTCGTCACTGTAACTACTTTGATCGCCTTTGACGTTGTTGTAATAAAAGTAATGAAAGGCAAGAAAAAAATCTTTTGTTTCTTTATTTACATTTTGTAAAGTGGTATTTTGTTAGTACAAAAGTAGTGAAAGCAAATTGTGAACATGTCTAGGCACATCAGGCATAAAAGTAGACCCCAGAAAGAAAGAATTAGATATTCAGAGCTGCACTACGCATAGAGAAAAATATTCGAAGTTCAGGAAGGCACTTTTTTTTTTTTTTTTGATTGATTAACTCCTGTGCTTTCTTCAATCGTGGTTCACAGAAGTCTACATCAGGGAAGATGCTAACCACAGCCATGTCTCTTTGGGTCCATACAATGAGGTCACAGTGCTTGGCGCTGGTCACGAAGATTTGAGTTTGCACTTGACAGTAGTAAGAGTGCGTCCTCTTTAAAAGTGAAGTCCATTTGCAGCTAACTCCAGGCAGAAGTCTTTATCCTGCACATCCACTGCTTGCTTAATGCTGTCCGTTCTGTATTTAAAAGCACCCTTTCCCACAACATTCACGCATAGTGAGTCCATCAGGAGATGCTCCAAGTTCAGGAAAACGTGTGTTCACAATAAAACCGCACAAACGAACCTGCAGATAGTGGTGAAGTGCTGCAATTTTTTCAGTGTAGGCCTTTCGTGCGTCCTCCTCATGTTCCAGTCCCCATCTTGTTTGCACAATACACATAGACTTTTCAGGGTAGCACACACGATTAACCACGCTTTGGGCGGGAGTTTCTAAACTTGTGGCAAATACAGCGTGCCTCACCGAAGCTGTGATTCTCCCGGCACGCCATCGGAACCAATCAGGGCTCTTGTGCTGAAGTCTTGTGTGTCCTTCAATAGCTTCTGCCTGCTCTCCAGTAACTGTTGCAGCATTTTTATATCTTACACAGTGCAGCTGTAGATCAGAAAGGCCAAGGTCAATCGATCAATCGCATTCAACTAGACTCAAGCTGACCTTTGTTTGAAAAACGACGTACTCACAGTTTGACTGCTGCTTTTCTACCTCTACAGTAATCACTGCACCTCAGAAGAACCATCTGTGAAACTCCTAAAGTTTGTGGATGACACCACTATCATTGGTCTGATCCAAAATGAGGATAAATCCGTGTATAGTTAGGGAAGCAGATAAACTGGTCCACTGGTGCAGTTAGAACCACCTGAAGTTGAACCCGCTCAAAACTGTGGAGATGACGGTGGACTTTTGAAGAACCCAAAAAACCTTCCCACCTTTTGCCATTGTCAACAATACAGTAGTTACTGTGGATCACTTCAGATTCCTAGGATCTACCACTTCACGTGATCTAAAGTGCTCCTCACATATAGAATTTGTCTGGAAAAAGTTGTGGCAAGTCAGAAACTTAACCCTGTCATAGGGTCATCTTCTTCACTGCCTTCATCCAGACAGTCCTGTGCAGATCTATCGCTGTCTGGTTCGGCTCAGCCACGAAGCAGGACAGCGCCAGAGTGCAACAGACAATCAGTCTGGAGACATGATCATCGCTGTGGATTTTCCCTCCAGAAGGACAGAAAACATCTCTGCAGACCCCTCACATAATTTTGATGAGCCCACGTAAATTGTAGCCTCGGTTTCCTGTTCTTAGCGGACAGGTATGGCAGAAGTTGTGGTCTTCTGCTGCTGTAGCCCATCTGCTTATAGGCTCGACAAATGTTGTGTTCAGATACGCTCTTTTGTATACTTTGCTTGTAACAAGTGGATATTTGAGTTATTGTTGCCTTCCAACAATGACACATTGCTGCTGGCCCTCTTTAACTGTATCTTGGATATAAGATCTTGGATGGCAGAAAACTTTTTACAGCTTAACCAGGACAAAACTGAAGTTTTAATTGTCGGTCCTGAGGCTCAGAGAGAGAAACTCTTGTCTAAATTAGAGGCATTTTCACTATGTCCTTCGCTACAAGTGAAAAACCTGGGT
>NW_005187588.1:1116800-1119926 GCF_000239375.1 Pundamilia nyererei
GGGATATATGTGTATTGAGAGTGTGGGGAGTGAGTTGGAGGGTGGGGTGGGCTGCTTTTAACTATGTAAAGCACTTTGTGCTACATTTTCTCTGTATGAAAAGTGCTTTATAAATAAAGATTGATTGATTGATTGATTGATTGATTGATCTTGCTGTTTTTATTTTTCTAGCTTATGGCAAAACCCTTAACTTCAACCCAGGATCTGACTGAAGGCCTAAGCACTAAATCTTTTAAGGCAGCAAATGGTGCTGTCTCAGTAGTATTTGAGTGTGAATTCATAAGGGCTCAGAATGATATGAATCTCGACAACCCCAATAGTTTCTTGATACTTGCAGTTGGATTGGAAGTTAAGATTGTTTACTTTCTTTATGGTGAAAGAATTTAATTGTTCCATTTGAAACCTTGCCTTGCTTACGTGGATAGCAAATACATGTCAAACATCAATGACGAGCCAATGAAGAAAAAAGGTAAACAAACTCAAAATGTAATGAAGGGCACGCTACAGTCATCTGTAATCTCTTTGTTGGTTTTAAATATCTACCTGGATGTGAGCTTGTTTACATCGTAATTTTCCACAGTTTTTTCTAAGACATCTACTCACTCCTGTATGGCATAACATATGGGCAAGGACTTTAGGCAAAATTAGCAGAAACACTCATTCAACCCTCAGCCTTCATGGACTGAGAAGACTCAAAGGCCAATTATACCTGCACGCTGCTTGTCTGGGTGGCGACACCTATCATTTGTAAAAGAATACTTCAGCAAATTCTTACGTCCTCAGTTCTCAAATGGTGATGGGCTGTAGTGACATGATTGTTTGTGAGTGGTAGAACCAATGCAGTAACTGTAAAAAGCCCCAGAGTCAAAGTCTGTAAGTGTGGAGATTGAATCAAGCCTCTGTATGACCTGGAAGAACCAAAGCCATCACTAAGGTCGGACCTAATTAAATGTTTCCATGAAGGCTGGTACCCATCCCAGGTGAAGCCAGTGAATGTGATGTTATAGCCTGTACAGCTCAAAGTTCCAACACTGGCTCGTACAGACCATCGAGAAGACTCCATTAAGCTCCAATTTCAATTTTGTCACTATTCCCTTCAAGGTACTTTTCATGAGCAGTGCTGCGCCACTTCCAGCAACCTTGCTACTTCCATTTTTTTTTCTATGGATGTTCTGTACTGACCAACTGCATGTTCACATTTTCAGTGCACATTGTATCATATCCATCAAAACAGTGGGCCTCAAACCTGGATCTGAGCGAGGAAGGTGGTTCCGTGATGAATGTGCACAACTGTACAATGGGAAAGTGCCACAGTTCAGATCTTTTGTCCCAAATTTTCTCTCTCGGACCTTTCATAATGTTACAGTCTAGAGATATTTTCCAGGTCTAGTTTTATCTCTTGATGCAATGCCCTCAAAATTCCACTCATCCACTGAGGACTGTCTGTCTCTTGAAGGCACAGCTTATCACCAGTGATGATCCTCAACATGAAGATTGAGCTTGACACCTATTTTGCTCACTGCGCAAATTTGAGGTCCATGAAAAAGTCAAAAATGCAATGATACTAAAGCCTTTGACAGTGATTTAAAAATTTCAGATGTCATCTTCCAAGGCTTATATTGATGCAGCACTGTTGGATCCAGGCATGTCTTGTCACAGCCTAATCTGGTGAACCAGTCTCTCCCTCTGCCAATCACTTCCAGAGGACCACTTAGCTTATCTGTCTTGATTGACCATAGTTGATTTTATCATATTGCAGTGAGCTTAGTCTATTGCACTTCAGATTTTCTGGACTGAGTTCCTCCATCCTTCATCAGAGCAGTGCCCCATGCCCTGTCAGCATTTTCATCTAATCTTACCAGGGAAGTGCACTTCCATATACCATCCCTGAAGCCAGGACTTTTTAGTAGATTAGCAGGACACTAATCAGAAAGTTGGTGGCTTGATCCCTGGCTGCTCAAATCTGCTTGCCAACTAGTGAACCTTGATGCATTCATTGGAGTGTGAATGTTACGTAGAAAGCACTTGCGTGCTTGCGCGAATCGATGAATGAGGATTTTAGTATGTAGTGCTTTGAGTGTTCGGAGTAGAAAAGCACTTTATAAGAACGAGACTGCACCTCTTCCACCTAGTCTGTTTATAGATCCTCATCCGAGACATGCCAACGTCAGTCAGAGCTCATGGCCAGCCAATGTACACAGTTTGTCTCAGTCCGAGCTATTTTCTACTTCCCTTTCTTCCAGACATTGCATTGCCAGTTTCCTGGAGACATGAGACTGTCTTGTTGTTAAAATTCCAAACCAGATCATCTACCAGCCTGGCAATTTTCTTTACCAGAATGGTTCGTTTCAGTTCCTCTTTCTGCTAAGACTAAAATCAAGTGTATTCTTCTTTTGACCAGCTTCCACAGGTCAAAGCCCAAGAACTCTTTAACGAGGCAGTCTGAGAATCAATTTCTGCTTTGATTTTAATGGGGCTGTGCAGCTAGTCCCACTAGAGAAGGATAGGTAGCACATTTGAGCAGTGGTTAGCGCACTGTCGCCTCACAGAAACAAGGTTCTCTGCTTGAACGTTATGGTCAGCCGTGCACTCTGCATGTTCTCCATGTGGTTCATTGGGTTTCCATTTGCAGTCCAGAGACAGCTTTGTTAAGGTTAAGTAGCATCTCCAAATTATCTGTCGCTCAATTCATCTTAGAGAGGGCTCCAGCCCAGCTGTTTAAAATAAATGGACTAGTGGATGGCTTCAGGGACCAATCTTAAAACCAGCCAGCCAGCCTTGTGCCAAAATAACGGAGTGGTTACAGCTGTTTAAAGCATTTCAATAATCCTCTTGATGCCTTCACAAGGATTTATCCAAATAGTTGTTCTGATCTTGTTCTCGCATTTGAAGAACACCAGTATAAGACATCCACTGAGTCACAGGACTGCCATCTGACAAGGTTTATTGTGCACATTCAGAGACAATAACATAACCTTTTTGATTTTGGTCCCCACATGACTATATTTTCTGTATCCTGTTACCAAAGTCCATGTCTTTGTTAGGCATTGGTTTTCTGCTGTGTGGTTTCTGTATGGTCCGAGCCACACAGGCTTAATGACCACTCTGTAATCATCCGGCAACCAC